>NC_142173.1:30345458-30447507 GCF_029865625.1 Vigna umbellata | reverse complement strand
TCATTGCCCAGGTGAAAGAAACGGATAAAATTAAAAGCACCTCGATATTTCCTTAATCACTTAAAAAAAAATTTAACCAACAATTATCGTACTAACATCTTAACTCAAAAAGTTTATTTTTTCTTTTACAACTCTATCATACGTGTCTAGCTATAAATAGAAGGAGAATTGAGAAAACTTATCTAATATAATGCTATTCAAAATTTACCTTGCTTTTTAATGTGTCACAAAATGGAGAAAAGGGTTTTAAGAAAACCAGGACAGAAGGAAATAAATTAGGATTGAATTGTAAACAGAGGAAGAAGGGAGAAATTTCTATTTTTTTTATGAATAAGAGAGGGTGATTTAGATCAAAGATCTCTCAACATAAATTATTACTAACTTATATTTGGATCGGGTGATAAATTTAGAAAAATTAAAATAAGTGAATTTGAGGAAAAGGTGAGACAAAAATGAAGTATTTTGAATTAAAGAAAACACATTGAGAAATGGAATAAAAGTTTGTAAAAATTGATGAATGAGGTGATTGATTTAATAGAATATATATATTGTTATTTAATTAAATTATAAGATTATAATTTAATCTTAGAATTTAAAAATTAATTTAAAATAAAATGTAACTACTGTATTATTATTATTATTATTATTATTATTAATTTTTATATTGTTAACATTTCTATTATTATTATATAATTATAAAACCCATTATTTGAAATTTATCTATCTCTCCATATATAAAACGATTGAGAATAGTTAGAATAGTATTTTGCAATGATTTTCATTGAATAATAGATTCTTTTATAGTTAGGGACTTTTGTGTAAACCCAGACGAGTTGAGTTGTTTTTCTCATATATTCTCTATTCATTCATTTTCTCAAATCCACTTATATGATAAAGTCATTCATTTTTTCATCCGCGATCAATATATTAGTAGATAAAAAAACCAATAATGTTATGCTTAAATATGAAATCAACTAATATTGTATAAGAATATCTTACATTAAATAAATTTTAAACATATATTAAATCCATTTATTACTGGTAGATTATCTTACGTACTTATTTAATGATAAAGTAAGCGCTTAGATAATTATATAAATTATATATAATTTTATTTGATGAGTATGTTTAATATTATATTTTATTAAGAACACTATATATTTTTTTAAATAATTATATTTTACTTAGAGCTTATAATTTATTTTCTATACATTAATTTTTATATTACAATGTCAAATAATATAAAATACTTTTGATAATATCATACACAAATTTTATCTATAAAGAAAAAAAACATACCTTTTACTGTTTTATAAGTATTAATAAAATATATTTAAATTACATATAATATAAAAAATAAGGCAATTCCACCCCAAACAAAATACATTTAAAACAAAAAATATAAAACTTAAACATGTATTAAGTTTCTCGTATATTATCCTGGCTTAATTTAGCTTTTATTTTAAATATAAATTTTTTAGTTATTATTATTTATTTATTATAGTACTAAAAGTGAATTTCTAATTAAAACAATTACATTTTTTATGTATACTTCGAGTAATATATTTAATATTTATATAATTAATATACTCGAATGTACCTTTTTTATTTTTAATATATCATGAAAAAAAATTATATTATTTTTGAATAATGATTAGTT
This sequence comes from Vigna umbellata, assembly GCF_029865625.1. Lineage (NCBI taxonomy): Eukaryota > Viridiplantae > Streptophyta > Magnoliopsida > Fabales > Fabaceae > Vigna > Vigna umbellata. The sequence continues at coordinate 30,445,847 of NC_142173.1, read as the reverse complement.
TTTATTTGAAAAATATTATTAAAAGGAAATTACTGTGTATCATTTTATTTTATAATTACATATTGATCATTTTGCATGTAGAATAAACAGCAATACCAAAATATACAAATATATTATGAATTAAATTACATTATATTATATTTAACAAATAAAAGAATAATAATAATAATAGTAAACTTTTAATATCACATAATATATTATAATTAGTTATTCTTAAAAGTATAACACACAATTTATTATTTTTGTCTTTAAATAAAAAAAATTCTTATTCATTATATTTTAGAAAATAAATTTTTAAAATCATAAAACATAAAATACAAAAATTAACATGTAGAAAGTTAATTTTAAGTATCTAAGTAGATTATAATTATTCTTAATAAAAATATAATGTTAAGACTACGTGATGGGTTAAACATGTAAATACAAAATATATGTAACTATCTTATTTATATTAATAAAAATATATTACTTATTTTTAATATGATCTTAAAATAGTTAGTTATTTTATGTAAGATATTTTTCCCTACATTATATATATATATAACTAATAATAAATAATTTTTATAATTATTAAAATACATAAATTTAGACACTAAAAAATATTTAACTTTTTTGAAAATGCCACCACTACCATTGGACTGGATGGGTATACTAAAGCGGGAAATTAAAATTGAAGCCCATTCAAATGGCCCAAACCCTAGCCCATAAATTATAAATGAATAAGGCGTAGTCCTATAAATGGCACAAAGGAAGTAGGGTTTTAGTTCAGTGCCTCTCTACTCGGGTCTTTGTTCGCCGTAGCAGCAGGAGCAGTCTCAGGTTCTCCTCTTTCCGATCTCTCTGCTCATTTGTGTTTTCTCGTTTTCCTATTCAATTATTTGCATTCCTTGATTTCTTTCGCTGCAATTCGTAGCAAAATTTATGTTCATTTCAATTCTTTGTGGTGTTTGTACTTTTCCGAATCCGGAAGCAGTTGCAAGGACAATTTGTTTCCTTGGCTTCTGTGTTCAAGTTATCTCCTATTTTATGCTCACTTTTTCGTCTGAATGAATTATTCACGTTTTTTTATTTGCATTTTCTCTCTATAGGATGTCTCACAGGAAGTTCGAACACCCAAGGCACGGGTCTCTGGGATTTCTCCCCAGGAAGCGTGCTGCTCGTCACAGGGGAAAAGGTTTATTTTTCTTCTGTTTTTATCACTCCTTATCCTCTAAGTGTGTGCTTTTACTTTTATTTAATTATCGATTTCACTATAGTTACACATGTAATTTTGAATGCTGAATATTGTTCTTGCTTAAGAGATCCAATGATGATTTACCTCCACATCAATTTTGAATGTTGTTTTAAACTCCTAATGCTGTTTTGTTTTACTCTATCAGGTTTTTAAGCTATTGAATAGTAAAACATTTTTATTTTTATGTTTTTTAATGAGGAGCCTGTTTTTATTTATTGGTTTTATAACACCATGATTTTGATATCCTGTAATTGTCATTAACTTTGCAGTGAAGGCATTCCCTAAGGATGATCCATCCAAGTCACCCAAGTTGACTGCATTCTTGGGTTACAAGGCTGGTATGACTCACATTGTTAGAGAGGTCGAGAAGCCAGGATCAAGTAAGTTCCGTTCTGTCCATCTTTTTTATTTTTTTTACTAATTTAGGTTAATGAATATACGAATGTTGTCAATCCTGTTTTTTAGTCGGATACCAAGTAGATTGTCAACTACAGGTCTGTTGTCGGTGTGATTTGTTGCCGTATTTTTGCATGTTGAGAGCATGTAAATAATGATACGGATAATGGAATTGAAATTAACCGTTTATAATTTTCGGTTTTACATTATCACTTCATTTTAGTTAAGTTTTCATCGGTTTAGAAAGTATTAAACTGGATGCTTTCAGTGTTTTATGGTTTTCAAATTTGTAATGCCAATATTATTTCATTGTTTCACTAGTACCTGTTTTCAACAGTATTGCCTTATTTAACCTTTTCATTTAGCTTTCTGTTTGATGTTGATATTATGGAACCTGTATTCATTTAACTGTATTTATGCTTTTATATCAGAGCTTCACAAGAAGGAAACTTGTGAGCCTGTGACAATTATTGAGACCCCTCCCATGGTTGTTGTTGGTGTTGTGGGTTATGTGAAAACTCCCCGTGGTCTTCGTACCTTGAACACTGTATGGGCTCAGCACTTGAGCGAGGAACTGAAGCGTAGGTTCTATAAGAACTGGTGCAAGTCCAAGAAGAAGGCTTTCACCAAGTACTCAAAGCAGTATGAAACTGACGAGGGGAAGAAGAACATTGAGACTCAGCTGGAGAAACTAAAGAAGTATGCTACTGTGATTCGTGTTTTGGCTCACACTCAGGTGCTCACATACTTTTGTTTTGACTTTATTTCATTTTTTCCGGTGGTGGTTTTGTTTTATACATGGAAGTTTGGGCTTGTCTTTAACCATTTACCCCACTTTTACGTCTGTTTTTCGTGCCTATTGAGAATGATGAAATTCATGTGCTAACGCAGCATCATAAATTTTGGTGCTATGAGCGGCATTTTCCACACGAGATTTCTGACTCCTAACTGTTTCAAATATTTCTTTTTGGGCTGTTTCAGTGTTATCTGCGCAACTATAGTCTTGTCATTGTCTGCTTTTGGCCATTATTTGTACTGATGTCGAATTGTAATACTGGTTTCTTTCTGAGTTGTGTTTGTAAAATTCCGAATTTAAGGTCACTTCCATTTATCAAGAGTTGTTTATTGAAATATTATTCTAATCTTAGCTTTCTGCCTTTGATCTTACAGATCAGGAAAATGAAAGGGCTGAAGCAGAAGAAAGCCCATATCATGGAAATTCAGGTGAATGGTGGTTCTATTGCACAGAAGGTGGACTTTGCGTACAGTTTCTTTGAGAAACAGGTCCCCATTGATGCTGTGTTCCAGAAAGATGAGATGATTGACATCATAGGAGTGACAAAGGGTAAGGGTTATGAGGGTGTTGTAACTCGTTGGGGTGTTACTCGTCTTCCCCGTAAGACTCACAGGGGTTTGAGGAAGGTAGCTTGTATTGGTGCCTGGCACCCTGCCAGAGTTTCATTCACTGTTGCCAGGGCTGGTCAGAATGGATACCACCACAGGACCGAGTTGAACAAAAAGGTTTACAAGCTCGGTAAAGCTGGAGATGAGTCTCACTCTGCTCTTACCGAGTTCGATAGGTGAGTTTAGTGTCTTTGGTTATGGTTACCTGCAATAAGTTATGCAGTAATTTTTGTTCAAGTCCAACTAACCCTGCATTATTTGGGATGCAGGACTGAGAAAGACATTACCCCCATGGGTGGGTTCCCTCACTATGGTATTGTGAAGGACGATTTCATCATGGTGAAAGGATGCTGTGTTGGCCCCAAGAAAAGAGTTCTTACTTTGCGCCAGTCCCTGCTTAAGCAGACTTCTCGTGTTGCCCTTGAGGAGATCAAACTCAAGTTTATCGATACCTCCTCAAAGTTTGGACACGGTCGCTTCCAGACCACACAGGAGAAGCAGAAGTTCTTTGGACGCCTCAAAGCATAAATATGATAATCGGATGGAAAAGCTGGAACTTACCTTTAAAATTCTATTTGTTTTCCATCGCTCCTTTTAAACTTTGTAGTGTTTCCTTTTTGGCATTATGGGTTGTAGTGTTTCCCTTCGTAATTTCACTTAACTTTTGTTCGAGGGAGATTTCTCTATTAAAAATACTTCAAATTTTGTTTATGATTTTATTTATATAATGTCCCAGTTTTAGTTAGTGGTTTTCATATTATTTTTTGCTGAAACTTAATTCATAAGTGACATGCTAGCCGTTTTCGATATTTTGGTACTGTGGACCGTTTGCTGTATGTTTTTAGTTAGATTTTGATGGACCGTATGTGCTTGAAGAATTATTTAGTTGATAATTTTATCCTGAACCTTAGTAGTAATGTGGAATAACCTCGAAGGAGTTGAATCATGCAATGTGGATTCTATGGTTTGAATTTCATTCCTATTTTAAGCTTGTTGTAAATAATTTAATTTGATTCCTGTAATGATCACATGGTCACTCATTGAGTAACTTATAAGTAACTAAAATAAGTTCATTGCAACATTTAGCACATTTCCCTAATTTTTGTTTCCATTTAAACTGGCAATGGCATTTGAAGAGCATGGTATCATAACCTTATGTATCACATAACACTCGATGGTTTATTAAACGGATATATTCTGAGATATCTCTCTCTTTGTTTGCGTAGATTAATATTTGTGTGTGATTGGATAAATGTTTTCAAATGGTTTTAAGTAAATCTTCATTTTATAAAATTGTTAATTATTAAATCTTTTATCATAAGAGCGTTTAAAATAAAGTAGTTTTAATATATGTCAACAAAAAATTACTTTTAGATGTCAATGATGTGCAAAATAATAATATTAAAGCAGTATGGTAATATTGCGTTATGCTTTTTTCTTTTTTTCACATTACATGTAAGTGGGATTTTTTAACTGGTAAGCTAAATAAGTTATTATACACTTATGAGTCACTCTCGAATTATATGAAATGAAAAAGAAATGAACAAATAGTAAAGAAGTTGGTTAGGCCAGATAAGCACGAAATGCCAACTCAAAAAGAGATGGATAAGTTTGGAGTAGTTGATTGAATGTTTGTAATGAGACCAAAAACCACTTTTGAGCAAATGCAAATCATCACACTTTCAATGCGAACTTAAATTCAATCTAAGGTTCTCTCTTGTATAAAGCCGCAACTGAGTTACATTACCCAACATAAGATAGGGTAACAGTAACAGATTCACGATTTCATACGTGCCACTCTTCTTTAACTCTCTCTCATCCTCTTCCTTTTTCTCTATTTGTCTCTCACCTCTTTCAGGCAATTTCTCTCTCTCCCTCTCTCTGCTTCTCTTTTTGGAACGAAGAAACCTGCGGTGTGTTTGCTTTGCCGATATGTCACAATTTCCTTCAACTTTAGGGTTCTGGGCTTGAATTTGGACATATCCTTTCCTTTTTTGGGATTTTCTTGACTGCCTTTTGTTCTGACTGTTCATAGATTTAGGTCTCCACTTGGATATGCGACTTTTTTCCAGTTTGATAGAGTGCGTGATTAAAATTTCATGTTTTATTTTTCTCCTTCTTTCGTGATTGGTGCTTCGTCTGTGAAGCACCATGATTCTTTGCATTATAATTTATTGGCATCGATCGTGATTTAGTCCAATTGGGTTTTGCGAAAAATCGGAATGGTGGAAGCCTTCAAGCTTTTTTGGGGGGTTATTGTACTTGTTCGTCAGTTTTAGAGTGAGGATTTTGGAGCATGCCAACTGCGAGCTTTTGCTCCAGTTCCTTGCCTTTTGTTTTTAGTTTGATTCAAACTAGAACTGTGTTTTTATGCTATTCATAAACTGAACAAGTGAAACGGAAAAAAAAAAAACAGTTGAAGTGGTTCATCAACATCGTCATCATTATATGTATTTTCTGGTATTTGCAGGTTAGTTTACAATGACCGAACCTTCCAAAGTCGTTCACGTTCGAAACGTTGGGCACGAAATATCTGAAGTACTTTTTCTTTCTCTCTCTTGTTGGATGTTTTCATGGCTGGTTTGTAGAGTGAAAATAGGGTAGCAATGAAATAGAGGAGAAATAGGGAGGAGGGAGAGGAAACACAGGAGATATAATAAGTTTTGGATTGTGTTTTGGTAGAGTGAAAATGGGGTAGAAGAAAAGTACAGAGCCATGGATACCTTTAATTTTAGTTCTTCACTATCTGCAGTGGAGTAGAAGTGAACAGTGAAAGGCTTTTATGAAAAAGGAACAGGGCACGGCTTTGGTTTCCATGGCAGTTGAAAACTGGTCGTCCTATTTTTCTCTTGGCTATTTATTCTCTATTCTGTCAAACTTATCTTCTAAAATCTATATTATTTGTCACATTTCCATTCACCTTATTTCTTTCCTCACCTAGCAAGCACACCTTTAGCTTTATTTTGATGTGATGAGAACAATACAATTACCAAAAAGGTGACTGAAATGAGAGTGGTAAGGTAACCAAGGGTGTTTGATTTCTATTTTCGGAAGTTCTTTTTTAATTTCCAATACGCAAAAGATCAAGAGATGGTGCGAGGCGCAAAGCAGAGTTCGGAATCAAGAGATGTTAAGCAAGAAGAAAATCGAGAATGAAAAAATATCTCGTAACTGTTTCATTCTACAGTTTCCAAAATTTAATTGGATTTGTATGAGAAATTGATAGGTAAGTAGTGAGAACTGTTCTAGAAAACAATAATAATAGTGAAAAAGGAAATCAAATCGGCTCACTCAGGATATCTAATTTTGAATCTTCTTATAATATGGTTCTACATTTTCCGTTTTAGATTTTTAGTTTTTGATTGCAACCCTTTTTGTGAGCTGTAATAAATACATGCATGCACACATGATATATCATAGAAGCTGCAAGACATCTTTGCTTGTCAAAGCGAGTTGAAGTCAACTTTTGATTCATTGTAGAACTTTAGTGTTTATTGTCTTATCATAGAATGATTATACTTCCTTTACATGTTAGAGTTTTTACTTTCTGGAATTAGTAATCCCTTTCTCCTTTGATTGCAGAATGATTTACTCCAGCTGTTTCAGCCTTTTGGTGTCATAACCAAGCTTGTTATGTTGCGTGCCAAAAATCAGGTTTTCTTTTTTCATTCCTTTAAATGAAACTGATAGTTCCTGCATAAACTTAAGGTTGTTTCAGTTCATTATTTTTTGTACAACCTGTGCCATATTTGTAGGCTCTTCTCCAAATGCAAGATGTTCCTTCTGCAGTTAATGCTTTACAATTTTATGCAAATATCCAGCCAAGTATAAGGTACAAATGGCTTGCTCTGTATTTTGGGGATGTACATGATTGCATTGACTGTAGTTTCATAATTAGATTTTTGGTTTTGTATTAGTACATTCTCTTTGATAATAAAACTGCCTTAGCGATAGATTTATCCTTTTGTTTTGTCCTAGGGGGAGGAATGTTTATGTTCAGTTTTCCTCACATCAAGAACTGACAACAATGGATCAAAGTCAAGGACGAGGAGATGAGGTTGGTGTTTTTTGTGTTGATATTTTTTATTTAAAAGAGTGTATGCTCTATCTTGTCTATTTCTTAAAAAAACATGTTGAAATTATTATTTTTATATTTTGTATGATATAGTTTCAGCCCCTCTCCCCAATGTCTTTGTATGTAAGATTGTCCCATTTCGCGGACCAGTGTTAAATTGTTATGTTCTGTATATTCCTCTTTCTCTTTATCATGTACTTCCTCTATTTATTCTCCTTTATCTCTATCTCTTCTCTTTCTCTATGCTGTCATGCTGTCGGGATCTCTGGATGCACAGCCAAACCGAATTCTCTTAGTTACAATTCATCACATGCTGTATCCTATAACAGTGGATGTGCTGTTTCAAGTATTTTCACCCCATGGATCTGTGGAAAAGATTGTAACATTTCAGAAGTCAGCTGGTCAGATTTTCAGATTTCTCCCTTTCTCTTCTTTCCTTCCCTGTCAACTTTTTTTATATCTGGACATTTACTAGCTAAATTGAGGTTATAGTAATAGTTTGTTTCGAAATGTGGAAATATATATTTATATTATATATATTGAATGTAAATAGAAAAATATTTTATGAAAATTTTCAATTGGAAAGTTCCCAATAGCGTCTTCTATTGATCCATGTAACTAACTGCCGTCATAGGATAAACGTTGTTGTTGCTTGTAAGTAAATGGGACAATAGTAGAACAGGGTTCTTTAAATTTAATGAATTTGTAAAGGCTTTGGTTTTTCAATGTGTTGTGGAATGCTCCTTAATTTTCAACGCATAATGTGACATAGAACGTAAGGGGGAAAGAGAAAAAAAACACAGAAAGATTGGAGGAGTTCTGGGAAGGAAAGGATATAGAGAGAGATGAGATAAATAGATGGATTAAATGAACGAACTATTCACTCCACCTGTATTATCATTCCAGTGTGTCAAAAATACAACAGCCATGCTTTATTTATAGGCAGCTATCCAATAGTTGTAATCCCAGCTAACAGTTGCCGACTAACTAAAGCTATCGTGATTTTTGTGCAAAATTTGTCTGAAAATTTTTTGATTAATAGAAATATTTTTTATGTTATACATATTAGATTTTCTATAAACAATTGATGTTTCTTGCAAAAGTCTTCACAAAAATTATAAATAACTTTTCTATTTTTTTTATTCAATAGCAGGTGAGGTTTTAATAGTTGTAAAAGGTAATCTGAGAAGTGTTATTAACGAAGTAGAAAAAATATTTTAGAATTAATTATGCTTTTCATCCTTGTAAAAGTGACAACATTTGGTTTTTATCTGACTTTTTATGATTCCACATTTTAGTCTGCATTATGTAAATACCCAAACTCTTTTATACAACTTTTGAGGATGAAAGTTTGGCATATTACGGTTGAAAGTTTGTGTATTTATAAAATGCAGGTGCGGAAAGTTAGAGTTTTGAAAGTTGCCAAACAAAAAATTGTCCATTCCATGGGGGAGGAAAACATCACTAACGTAATATTTGAATATCTTAAATGATAATTAGTTGAAAAATATATTTTTGAATACCATTACTTTTTTAAAATCACCTATCAGAGATGGTATTGTTACATTTAACTTATACATTATAATCTTAATTATTTTTATCCCTCCAACTCTTTTTAAGCTCAGCCATTGCTCAATGGTCTTGAAATGCAAACAAAATGGTAAGGGGAGTGTAGTTTCTGTTCATTCCCCAAAGTTTTGAAGAACTTCTTCCCAAAATTACACACAAAAACAAGATCTCTAGCACTATATCTCAAATAGTGCTCCATGTAACCTGTAGATCTGATACATGCAGTATTGAGGAAGTGTTGTTGTATATGAATGTTAAATGACAAAAGTTATGTATGCTTGCTTTTGTGATAAGTGATGTCCCAAATGGCAACCTTGGTATGGTGGTAAAAACAAAAATTATAGGCTATTAAGCTTCTTTTTTTAAAGTTAAGATTTCAACATTTTTTAAGAATTCTTGAGGGGCAAAAATTTCATTCTAGGCTATCCCAACTGCCGACTTACTTTGCTTCCCGAACACATTCTTACTCTGCTTCCCCTTATCTCGTGTACCTGCTACTGCGTTCCCATTGCCTGGAGCCAACTAATTCATGTTTTTGGTCAACATTCTCCCCTATACTGCTGTTGTAATGAGATTCGTTGCTCATATGCCAAGCTACGAGCTTCTCTCTTGGCTTGAATAAACACACTGAGATAGTGTAGCATATTCTTCCTGTAAACCGGACCAACCATATAAGCATCAAGATATTCTTTAGATGAAGGAAGTTTACTGGGAATTGCATCTAATTTATGATAAATTCTGCCAAGGTGTGATGCTGTCGCAAACGCATATGATTTTCTTGCAGGTGTTATATCCCTTTCAGGCAATAGCCTCTAAAGCTGATCTGAATTGTGCTCCCCCATGCCTAACAGTGTATCAACCTTTTCAAGCCTTTGTTAAATTTGAACGAAGCGTTCTTTCATTTTGTGTAGTTGTGTTTACATACCTATAGGTTCTGGTCTAGTGACAGGAAAACTAGGCTCTAGATATCACTAATGTAGGATACTGATTGAAAGAGAAAGAAACAGAAAAGAAAGAGGGCAAGAGGGAATAAGAGCAAAACACAGGATAGAAAGAGGGAGATGAGAGAACCAAAAGATCAAAGAACTGTGCCCTACACTTATATTCTCATCTTTCTTGTTTTCCTAAAATACAATAATAAAAAATCATCCATGAACATCTAGAGAGAGAAATATAGCTATGATAGGTGATATAATGTCATAGGAAAAAAGGTGGAGAGAAATAATAAGTGTTAATGAGATGTTTGCTATATAGAAATGGTTTTATCTGTGAAGCACAAACACCACGGACATTGCAACACATAAATTCCAAGATGTAGGACACGGTATATATATATATATATATATATATATATATATATATATATATATATATATATATATATATATATATATATATATATATATTGAATATCATTATGAATTATTTGAATTGACAATCAAGATTTTTATATTGAAAATCATGTATAAAAAAGTTAGTTAAACATAACAATTTGAACATATTGTTACCTAATATAAAAATGAATCTAATCCATGTATCTGAAGTCCAAAAAGTGAAAAAGATATTTCATTCCTTTCTTGATCATCATTGAAAAAGACACTTTATGCAAGATTCATCTAAAGAGACCAATTAACTAACAACTTAAAAAAATTCCACATTATATGAAGATAGATAATGGATAAACTTGCTCTTAATATTTATATATTGTTACAGTACAACTGAACTTTATTTATTGGTAGCCACCTAATAGTTGTAAAAACCTAAACTGACAGGAGCTGACAAACCAACGTAACATAGTGAACATGCCATTGCCTTCTAATCAGATATAAGGATTGTTATTAGATTTTTTATAACTGTTACATTTCATTTATGCATGTATTGTTAGTGTATGTTCTACTGATTCTGTTTTCATGATTTTGCAAACTTTGTAGGCTTTCAAGCTCTCATCCAGTTTCAATCACGTCAGAGTGCTGTTAATGCGAGAAGTACACTTCAGGTTGCTTGTTTTACAGTTCCTTTCATCCTGTACTTGACTTATTAGTTCTAATATTGTTTCTGAATAACTATAGAACTTTTGGAAATTTCTAGGGACGCAATATTTATGATGGTTGCTGTCAGCTGGACATTCAATTCTCAAAGTAGGTTAAATTTATCCACCTAATTTTGTTTGTGTTTATAGATTTTTTTTTTTTACTTTGTTTTCTCTCCGCCTTTTTATTTACTTTGTTTTCTTACATGGACTTTTAATTAATTTTAATTGCAGCCTTGATGAATTACAAGTGAACTACAATAATGACCGTTCAAGGTGATTCAGTCAGTTTGTGTTTCTGTTTATATTGATTCCGTCAGTCCTTACGTTTCTGTTTTTATTCACTGAATAATCTCCTTTCTGACATCTTATTTATGACATTGTTGCTGACTTCATTTCATCTTTCGCAGAGACTTCACCAACCCAAATCTCCCAACGGAGCAGAAAGGAAGACCTTCGCAAGTATTTTCTGTTTGGTTCTTCATTTATATGTTTATGAATCATGTCTGTTGATCTTTATAAAGTCCATTCTAATATATATTTTTTAACTTTATCTTCTGTTAAGCAGCCTGGATATGGTGATGCGGGAAATATGTATGCTGCTCAAGGTTCTGGAGGCAGGGCAGGTGCTAAATATTTTAAGCTGCTTTGATTGGTTTGGTTTATTTATCATAATGTGTTATTTTTTAATGTACTGATGTTTGTTCTTTTTCTTCTCTCCTTCCAGTTGGATTTCCACAGGTGGGTAATTTTCAGATCAACTTGAAGTTCCAATTAGATACTATTCTTGCGCAGTTGATTATATGAAGTTATCATAATTCATTTTGTATCGTGTGAAAGTAACATTAGAAATATGTTACAGTTAATCCCAACTCTTACCAATCTTTGTAAAATATAAAGGTACGGAATACAAAGTTTGTACAATTATAGCCTACCAGTTTATAGGATTTTTTGTTTACTAACAACTTGGTTAGTGCTTTTTAGTTGATTTTGCTTTTCAAATTGGGTTTTAATTGGTATAGGGAGAAGTCAGTCAGTTGGGATTTTGCTTCTTGAACTCTGATATTTCTTTCGATTAAGATAAATTACATGATGATATGAAAACATTGTTTTTATCTTTAATTTCTAGTAAAACTGCTACAAACATCAGAAATTAAGATGCTCTCTTTCTTTTTGAAAAAGAAGCAATTTACTTATTTATTATTGTTTTTTCAATTATAGATGGCTAATGCTGCAGCCATTGCAGCTGCCTTCGGGGGAGGTTTGCCTCCTGGAATAACTGGGACAAACGAGAGGTGTACAGTGCTTGTATCAAATCTTAATTCTGATGTAAGAACTTTCTCTAGCTTCTATAAAGTTCTCTCCCTTTCTTGCTTACTTGTCTTAAAATCTGCTTATTTCAGAGAATTGATGAGGATAAGCTATTCAACTTGTTCTCTATTTATGGGAATATTGTGAGAATTAAACTTCTCCGAAATAAACCAGATCATGCACTTATCCAGATGGGTGATGGCTTTCAAGCTGAATTGGCTGTACACTTTCTGAAGGTGTGTTTAGTTCAGACCTTGCTGCTCAAATATTATGATACTAGATTTTTGTCACGCCTCTTACTCAAGGGATGGGTTATTGTTGTTCTTGGTGATATATCATCATATATATGATTTAAATATTTTTTTATCTACAATTTCAATGTTATTTGACAACTTGTTGCAAGTTTGATTAGTGAGTTTGTAGAGTTTTAAAAGAAAATGAAGAATGTTTGGTAAGAGCAAAGTCATATTTCTTTTTCTAAGGTTCGATTGTAGTCGTCAGTTTCTAATCCGTCTATATTTAAGTTCCCTCTTAAAATTTATCATACTTTGGTTGTTCTGTTGATATATTTACTTCCAAATATATCTTCCTTTATGAACTTTCTACCATGTCAACTGGCGTTGCCTACAACGGTCCATGAAATTGTTTTACCAAGAAGCTCTTAAAATTTATTTCCTTTATCGTGGTTTTATTTTCTTGATGCTGATGTATGTTGTATGGAGCTAGACTGAAATTAATGGATTTATTTTATGAGAGAAAACTTATCTGTTTATAGTAGATTTTTTTTTCTTTTCATTTTCACTATTAAACAATTTTGGTTTGCGCTCTATACTATTTCATTTGTATCTTTTGATGCATTGTTTTTGTTACATCATTGGTATTGTTCCATGTTTTTGAGATGGCAGCGTTAAATATACTGTTAATGAAAAACAGCAGTTGAATATTCTGACGAGTTAACATAGTTTAGTGTCATTAAATTTAAGTCACCAAAACTTTAATTTTGATTGTTGGTTTGTGTTGATTCTGTGAGAAAATTGAAGAACGGTGAACTATATTCATGATTTTCTGTAGTGATCTTGGTAGCAATTTTATGTTAAGATATTACACTGAATACTTTTTATATCGTCTATAATCCTGCAAATTATTATATATTCCTTCTTTTCTCGTTTTAAGCTGGTCAACATTTTCAACTTTGTGTTGTAGGGAGCCGTGTTGTTTGAGAAACAGTTAGAGGTCAACTTCTCCAAGCATCCACACATAACCCAAGGTGCTGACACACGTGAATACATCAGTTCAAATCTCAACCGTTTCAACCGTAACGCAGCCAAAAACTACCGTTATTGCTGCTCTCCTACAAAGATTATCCATTTGTCCACACTCCCACAAGACATCACTGAGGAGGAGATTGTGAACCTTGTAGAGGAGCATGGAACCGTTGTCAACAGCAAAGTCTTTGAGATGAGTGGGAAAAAACAGGCTCTGGTTCAGTTTGAGAATGAGGAACAGGCTACTGAAGCCCTTGTGTGCAAGAATGCCAGCACACTTTCTGGCTCAGTAATCCGTATCTCCTTTTCGCAGTTACAGAATATATGAGTCTTTGTTAAGAAGTTGTTGAGCACAACAGGGACAGGGATACTGAATTTGGGAAGGATGTTTTTTTATGTAGATCATAGTCATCTTCATTATCTTGTAATGCTCGCCTTGCTTTCCAACTGATTTTACTCATAATATCCGCTCTTCCATTTTTCATCTTTATTCATTTATCTTCTCATCTCCTTTGATGTGCTACTTATTTAGGTTGCTAACATAATGTAGTGGGGAGGTGCACATTTGTATGATTGAGAATAGGTTATTGGGGAAAAGGGAGAGGAGGATTCACTTCCTTATTTCCTTATAAATCATTGTTGTATATGGTTTGTAATGTAGTGGGGAGGTGCACATTTTTGTTGTATTCTCAATCCATGTCAAAAATTTCTAATCTAATTGAGCAAGAAATTAGTTTTTGTGTGTTTGTTTTTGAAGTATCTAACCATTGGTCTACTCTTCATGTTTGCAACTACATATTTCCCTCCACCACCTGTAGCATCTCTCTCTTCTTGCATGCATATGGATTGAGAATATACTCATTATTTTTCTTCCTCCTCCTTTCTCAAACCATTTCCTCCCCTTGACCAGCAAGCTGTTTTATCCTCAATGTGATAATGCAACATTGAAACCTAAGGTTGAGAAGAGGAACTTTATGTCATTGGTCATTTCTATTAGAAGTTCTTGCTTGCAACGCAGAAAAGCAGGTGAACGGGGCAAGTTGCAGCGTGAAGTCATTTCAACGAGTTAAATCGAGCCACGGAAACTCCAAGGTTGTTCATTGTTTAATTCATTGGTAGAATTGAAACACCTCACCATTGTACAACTTTCAAAAACTACACCCAGATCAAGGTACTTGTAGTTGTACCACACTGCAATGGCAAAAGGGAAAAAACCATTTCATGTTACAATAGATTTCATTGAAAGAAAAAGGAAAAAAATTGCCTGTTAAAATTTGTAGGTCTATGAAACACCAACTTTGTCAATGACTCAATTCATATTAATTAGTAAAGGATTGTACAATTGCTGATTAATAATCATTTTAATTGTGCTTATCCAACCATAGCCCAGAAATACTATTTGAGAAGAAAATAAATTGACACGAATATTTCAGAGAAATCGTCGAAGGCTAACTTAAGCCAAGTTTAAGCTCCAAAAGGGACCTTAGAGTTTTAAGGAAATAAAATTGATCATGATATTTCAGCCTGAGTTCATTTGTACTATTGTTATTTTCAATGCCTCAGTCAGTGGCTAATTTTAAAAAAGTTGTCTGGATTTTTCTCCATTGCATAACATCATATATTTAGGCATAGTTCTGCATCTGTTTTCTTGTGTCTATAAAAAAACATCACAACTGAATACATTTTTAAATCTAAATCAACCTTATAAACTGAAGCTTTCATTCATTTTATATACTGTGTAAATTCTCCAACAAAGACAAGTTTACTCATATATCAATTTGTATCTTTATGATGTAGTCTTTATATAAGGAAAACATCAATCATTAGAAGTTAGACACAAGAAAAAGGTTTGACCCTAAAAACTGGTTTATTTTGTGAGAGTCTTCAAACTTAAGCATTATATAAATAGTTCATGTTATTTAATGTGAGACTCTTGTCAGCATGTTGATAAACTATAATGATGTCGTTATCAAAGACAAAGTAGCACCCCTCACATGATAGTATCTCAAACCATTTTACTTTGTTTATGCTTTCTTTAATTGTGCTTTATGTACATGTCCGGTTCTATTTTGATTGCACGTAATGCTCACATTGTAAGATTGATAAATGCTCTATTTGTTGATTAAGTGAAGCTTGAAAATTTTATATTCCTCTAGTTGTTG
The DNA here is from genome assembly GCF_029865625.1 of Vigna umbellata. Taxonomy (NCBI): domain Eukaryota; kingdom Viridiplantae; phylum Streptophyta; class Magnoliopsida; order Fabales; family Fabaceae; genus Vigna; species Vigna umbellata. The sequence goes on along the minus strand of NC_142173.1, from coordinate 30,430,402 downwards.
TCACATTAATTTGGTTGCTTTTGGCATAAGCTAGATCACACAGCAGATCAAGCCTAATTTTTCTTTCATAATTCTTTGTGGGAACTATGCCAAACAAGTAATTTGTATGTTATTATTATTCTATGTAAGATGAGTTGTTTATTATATAATTTAGACCATCCTATGGCATGTTTTTTATTTGTTTTTACTTTTTTTATTGAGAGTATCATCTTTTTATTGTTTTGTACGTGTGTAAGGTCTTTTTTATATACAATGATATCATAGTTTATGAATGTGAAAATATTATTAATGTATTTGATCTAAATTTCGTCAATAAGATTTCATTTATAAAAGTCAAACTAGCAAATTTTTTATACCAAAAACTAAAATAAATTTATCGTAATTATGATATCAACAAGCATATTAAACGTAATTGGTGCCTTGTAGTTCCCAGCTATCTATCTTCCAATTTCCTTTTTCCTTTGGATTGGTTCTTTTTCTGTTTCCTTTTTTCTTCACTTTCGAAAATGTTGACTGAAGTAGTTGAAAATTTTGATCTTTGTTAGAAAGTTGTAGAATTGCTCATTCTGTCAGTGAGCACCGACTATAGGATATTGTGTGATGCATGTTGCTGCCACTTGGATTTTGTTAGTTGCCAAAGTCAAATCAAACATTGATACATAAGTTTTCTTCTTTCAGTTCCAGAGGTGGAATGTTCTTCAAGTCTCTTTCAGATTTTAAGTGTAAGTTTGATTTTAAATTAAGTAGAAATGAATGTCAAACACATTGATGTTTTTGAGTTTTTTTATATTAAACTCTTATGACTCATTGGTGCATAATTTTTTAATATTTTATTGGCGTAGAATCTTCTTGGTATTTTGTTGGAGAGGATTGAAATATCTGTATTTTCTTATTAGTTCGTATATAATAATACTAAGTATTTTAACACAAAAATGTTTATGAAGTATCCTGTCTGGTTACTAAATTTTTAAAGAAAATTTAACGAGTCACAGTTATTTCTAATCAATTTTTATCTATAATTTAGTGTTAACTTCATATGAAATATTCAAACTTAGTTTCATTAAAATTAACCATATATTAATCAACATCAATTCAGAAAGAAGAGTTATATCAACTATATATTAATTATTCAATCCAATAAACATATTAAAGGATATATTAATTTAGTTATGAAAATTCTGATCCTATAGATATATTAAAGACACATATTAATTTGGTAATATGAAAAGAAAAATCCTTTTTTATTCAGATACGATATCCATATCTATTTAGTGTGTATGCACACACTGTTTGATAAAATTTGTTTTAATTTGAAAATGTGTAAGTAACTCAGTTCTATAAGTATGGTACTTTAGATAAATGAAAGAAAAAGAAAGATAAATATATCTATATATCAAGCATAAGTTTGGATTTGTTAATTAATTATATTTTTTATCAGTTTATTTTGGGGAAGGTTTTAAAGTGGCTCAGAATATGTTATTTTCATATAAATCCATATTGAGTAATCAAGCTTCTGCATTTCAACAAGATGATTCATTCATGAAAAAAATAATAAAAGAAACAGAGTTTGCTGATTATATATGATTATCTGTCACAAGATGTCGTTCTCATGTTTGTTTGTCTTTTTATTCTACGAAGTCATTGTGATGATTTAGAATAACTGAATAAAAAATTTGTCACAAGTTTGATTAAACGTGAAGAAATTGAAAACCAGAAACTTGCAAGACTCCTCCTTATTGTTCGCCTTTTTTATATGAATTCATGATGCTGAAGTGTTCAATTTGAACTTTAAAGTTTTCAACTTACTTTATTTCATTGTTTAAAACTATTCTCATTGTTTTCGGTTGTGAGACATACAACCTCTTCTTAATTTCAGGGATATTTAATGTTTTCTTTTCAGTAAATTCACATATGCTTCACTATTTGAATCCATTTTTCTTTTGGTCAATTTTGCAAATACGTTGAAATGTTGAAATGATGAATTATATTAATACTATGAATAAGTAATGATCTATGAGAAAATTGTTTATTGAACATTCTACCAACAATTTGTTGGGTCTATTAAGGAGGGATTTACTGGAAAGACACAATACCAAATGAGATATGAACTTAACCACATCAGGGATTGACATCACTCTTTAGCCAAAACCGATATAGGGACCATTGTATTCGTCTGAACTGGTCACCAAGACAAACCATCGGCTCTGATACCACTGTTGGGTCTGTCAAAGAGGGGGTTCACCGGAGAGACACAATACCAAATAAGATATGAGCCTAACCACATAAGGGATCGACACCACTTTTTACTCAAAACCTTAAGACAATGGATTAATGGGTCTTTCACCTTTATAAGGTGCTCTACTTTCTCATTTCTATCCAATGTGAAACTTAGACTCACACTTGGATTCTCAACACAATTTTCACAGGAAAGCCACATACATCCGGGTGTCTCTATCTCTATATCCTTATTTTTATTATCATCTTTTATATTTCTTTATATATATTAATAAAAACATACGCGATGCTTAAATATATTTTTACTTTTTTATTATAATAAAAAATAATAAAATTATTATTATGGTTATTTTTATTCTAATTATAAATTAAATAAAAATATATTGTATAAATTTATTGTAATTAATTTTATATATTTTGTAAATAGTTTTATAATTAAGAAAATGGTAAACTTAAAAAAGATTGTCCAATAAAAAAGTCAAGATAAAATTTAGAGAAATGGTCTTTTAAGAAAATAACTATTGAAATTTAAAAAAACTTTTATTTAAAAGATAAAACTGTAAAATAAATATGAACACAAAAAATTCTATTTATAAGTATAAATATATATATATATATATATATATATATATATATATATATATATATATATATATATATATATATATATATATATAATGTTCATTATGTTATTTTTGTTATTATATATAAATATAATAATTAAATGTACATTGTATTCAAAATAAAATATTTAAAAATGTGGAACACAACTATATTTTTCCTAAAATTTATATAAGGATAGCTTTGGTATTCACTCAATATTTTTATTGTTTTCTTATTTTCTATTCCAATCTACTCTCAATTAGTTTGTTTTAATATTTAGTTTTAATCGATTTGTTATGAGTGTTGGTTAAGATTAACTTGTTTTAATTTTTAGTTTAGATTGTTTTTTCTTAATTTTTAATTTAGAATCTCGGATTAACTATTTCAATTTTCGATATTTGATAGTTTTATTAATCTTTGAACTCATCGACTCATTTTGAGCTTCGGTTTTAAACCGTTCAATCCAGTCGAACTCAACATTCAGATTAAGATAACATGTGTCAAGCTTTGGTCTGAGCTGTTCTGTCTCAACTTTCGACTGATGTCGTCCCTTCTCAAATTTTGTCACCAAGATTACTCTCTTGATCTTAGCTTAGGTTGTTCTGTCTTGACTTAGGATCCGATAAAGTTTGACTCAATCTTTAAACCAAATTCCAAATTAAAGATATTGCTTTTAAGAATTAATTAAAGTTTTGTAATGAAATTAAAACTACTTTAATTTAATTTTAACAGTAACTTCTTTTTAAAGAAACTTTGTGTGTTGGTACTTTCTTTCAATCTCGTAAGTTAGGATTTTCTTAAAAGAAAAAAGTTTATTCTTGATAAAAATTTATTTATGAGACATGTATCGAATTGCCAGCTGCTCTAGAAAATTCTTCTCATGCGTTCGTAGTTGTTAAAAGCTTGTATAATATCTATCTTACAGACACTACAATCCCATTTTAGAAGCATGATAAAATGTCCAATATGATGAAATCCGTTGATGAATCATCTATAATATGTAACTAAATTCAGAAAATTACAAATTCCAGTTACTATATATCTTTAGTGTGTTTTCGCTTTGATTGTTAAACAAATATTTCATCAAGTAATTTAAATAAAGAATATTTCAATTTCTTAGAAATGTTTAAATACTTGTCCAAAATATAAATGATAAATAAGTTAATCAACTTCAGCTTCTTTTTGCCTTACTTCACTATGAACCTTTTCTTTCGTCTAATATTGATATGGGAACATGGAATGTCGGCTTTACTACTTTTTTTCTAATATTAATTTCAGTTTCTCAAACATTCTCCTACAAGGTGAATGAACCTTTCTATATGCCAACTTCGAATCCTAGAGCTCCTTCTAAGTTCAAAATTTATTTTATTGACACTTACGACATCTTCTAGGTTAGATGGCCCCATGCACTTCACTCTCTCTAGCTAAATATATATGTCCTTTTGGAATAAATTATTTCCTTTTACTTTTCAGAGAATTTGGTTTGTCCTACTTCATTTTTATCAAAATGAAATAAAGTGAAAACGTGTGCCAAGAAAAAAAAACCAAACTCTCGTATTTAATCTTTCGGATAATATAAGAAAGTAAGATTAAAAATCTATTAATTCATTATTTTAAGATTTTAAGTAAAGAGTATATCAGTGTTTCATAAAATTTGGTCTCAAATCTCGTTAATTTATATTTTCTCGTATCTTCTCAATAAACTTTCTGTTTGATAGACCTATCACAAGACTTTGTTATTGTCTTTGGAATAGAAATTAAACAATCCAACTTTTAACATGAAATTTTTGTTTAACAAATCAAGTTTACCACATTTCGTTTTAACTAAAAGCTGATCACTATCCAAAGTGGTTTAAATTCGAAACCACTTCCTAAAGCACGATAGAGATATCAATGTAGAAGGCACAGAATGATAGACTAAAACCGAACCACCACCCCTACAAAAGGAATTTCCATACGCACAAAAGGCACGAGAAAGGCAACAAGCTACATTAACGAAAATATCAAACTCAAAGAAAAAGAAAATTAACAAAATTGCAATAATTTATTAGCTTGTTAGACTGAATCACACATTTGCAATTTTACTTATGGGGGAGGATCTTGGCACCAAAGAGAAAAAAAAATGAAAACTTTTGTTATTATCTATTTTATTAGAAAAGATAAAGAAAAACATAACCTCTACAAAACAAGAGCAGCATTGTTTTACACAATAACCTTTAGAACCAGTTCCGAGAAGCTCAACAAGGCAATAGCATAATAACAGTACTAAAATCACACAAAAGTGAAATCTATTTTACCTGAATGCTCTCCTTGGAAGCGCTACCAAGTACGACTAATATACCTAAGAGAAATCCAAAAGACAAATATAGCAAACAAAACGATGAAACAGATGAAGAAAAATAGATTCGATTGTCAGCTATTCGAGCAAAAAGAAGATCATCATCACCACCGTATCGGAAGAAGCAGCCAGAGATGTTGAAGACAATTTGTTATGGATGTGGCAAGGTATGGTCAGGTCAGTTAGGTAGATAATTACATTTTTAACATATCTGGATTATTATTAGTATAACTTTAAAAATAATTATAATAATCAAATTTGTAATTAAACAACATTATAAAGCTTACACACTAATATGTATGTGTACTTCAAATTGATATAATTATTCTCATATCACATTAACTGTACATATCGTGTTGGTTTGGCAGAAGACAACTATATTCAATGGCTGATGGAGCAAAAGAAGAAAATTCAGAAAGTCTTTCATTCCGTGACGCAAACAAAAACGCAATTAATCAAAGAAATACGGTCAAATTATTAGAAATGAAAGTTTATGTATAGTGATTAGTGAGTTAAATGTTAGCTCTGTTCAATTGTCATGAAGATTTGTTGTAATAGCAGAAGAGTCTAAGTCAAAAAATAAAAATAAAAATAGCCAACTGGAGAAATTGGTGATTTTGGCCAATTGACAATAACCTTACAATAGGCCGTGACTAGTCTTTCTTGTTTCAATCTAGAAAATTTATTGTGCTGTGTACGAAAAGATAATATTTTTCATTCATAATATACTGATATTTTAATTTAAGTTACATACTTATGTTTGATATTTATTTGTGTCTAATATTTTATAATATTATATCGATACTAAATATTTAATCTATAAAGTAACAATATTTTATATAATAATAATTTATAATTTTTATATTAATAACTTTATGATTTTAATTTAGATTTATAGAAGAATAATTATATATTTATCATATTTTCAAAATTTATTAAATACTTTTCAATATCACATTTATTACCGGTTATTTTCTATTATCTATAAAATAAATTAATGATATAAGAGTATATAAGACCGCTTGGTAATAAAATCTTGCTATATATATATATATATACATACCGTGAGCAGGTAGGTTTCATATCCTATACTTATCCATGTACGATTGCTTTTCATCAAGTAAATTAAGTTGTTATATATATATTATATATATATATATATATATATATATATATATATATATATATATATATATATGCTAATAGGATGATGCCATTCAAAGATAATCTAGTGATAATGAATTGAAATACCGCTACATTTTAAATTAATATTAGATATCAATGTTTGTAAAATACTTTTAACATCTTTTTAAAAGTATACAAGGACTTATTATATATCAAACAATTTTATGTTTAAAATTTCGCATTAGATGAAGTTTACAGAAATAGCAGTTCATGTGTTTTTAAAATTAATTAGCATTTAATTACATTACTTCATAACCCACTAAACCTTTTTTAATAAGTAGTGAGCTACTTAAATTAAAAATAAATAAATTAGCAAGAATCTTGTGTACCGCACAAGATTAAAATAAACATATTAAAACTGTTTTGAAAAAGACATTAAACTATACTATACCATTAGAAATAAAAATAAAAATTAACATATTAGCAAAATATTATTTCATACAAGCTGTATTTTTTTTTCTCCATTGGAGAAAGATTTTTAAAAACTTTAATTTGATAGTGAACTTTGTTGAAAATCTAAGTCTGACATTACTAAAAATAAAAGAGTTGAGTAATGTATAAAAATTAAGACATATAAACTTATTTATTTAAAATTTTGAGTTCAATATAATATCTATCACTTATATTTTATTGAATTTCTTTAATAAATTTTCTCCAAAGACCATAAAAAACATGTTGGTTTAAAAAATCATTTGATACATGTTACAAAATACATAGTAAATGTTTCACAATATGCAAATATTTCAAACTGAATATAACTAAGGATATATTACTCTATTGAGGGAGTGTCAAATACACACTCAAACTTTGTTTTCAGACAACTAACAGATTTTGTGGAAATGGAAAATTAAGGCGACTTTTTCATTTTGAAAGATGAGATCACCTAATACTCTATTGAATTAGGAGATAAATTAAAAAAAATGAAAAAAAAATAAAATGAGAACAGTTTGTGTATTCTTCTGTTATTTGTATAATTTTTAAAAAATAAAATGGATTAAAAAAATTCACAATTTTGAAATTAAAACGTAAAAAAGAAAAGCAGAAGCAAAGTATATCTTTCTGAGTACGGATTTCCTAATCTTGTCTAGTGTTTGTGCATAAATATTTTGTTAAGATTCTGTCAAATAAGAAATTTTCAATTACTTTATTATTTTTCTTTTTTCAAATAAGTTCATAAAAATTTTAATTAAAAAAAAGATAACAAATTCGTGATAAAATTTGTTAATGAAAGGAGTTTGAATCTAAATTTTTTTCTATTCTCTCTTCCAAACCCATCAAACTAAGTTTATAATTTTCAAGTATTACTGAGAAGTTCAATCCACAATTTTTTCACAATCTTTTTTAACTTTTATTAAGTCATGTTATAATTTTAGAGTTTTGTTAATAACTTTTAAATAATCATTTAAATGAGTGTTTCAAAAGTGATTGTAAAGTATTATCACTGAAGTGATTAGTATAATGGTAGTGTAAAGTATTATCACTAAAGTGATTAGTATAATCACTCAAACAATTTGTGAGATAACACTTTTTCTTTAAATTAAAGGATAAATCTTAAGTGAGGAATGAGTAATTACCATCCTTCACTTCTAGTTATATTCACTAATCAAACTATATCTACTAATAAAACAATAAATATTTAAAAATTTGAATGATTATCCGTATTAAATTTATAATCCCTAAATATCTATATTGTTCAAATAATAATAAAACACTCAAATGATGCAATCTTTAGTTTGAATAACATCACAAATAAATATTTTAAAATTTAAATCATTATTTAGTTTAAGTTTTAAATGTAATTATATAATGTTATAATTTTAAGTCATCACTACTATAAATATGTCTTTTGACAATGGTCAAATTGGATTTTATTACAATTTCATAAATTGAACAAATAACTAACTGATATATATATATATATATATATATATATATATATATATATATATATATATATATATATATATATATATATATATATATATATATATATATATTATATATATATATATATATATATATATATATATATATATATATTTGTGGTTTGTTAACACGCGTACGTCTGTTTTTCAGTTGGTACATTTTAGTAATGTTTACCGAGTTTTAGTAGACAAAAATATCCTTATATATCATGGATTCTAAGTTTTAAGGTTAAGGGTATTTAATAATTTTCATTCTCAAAACTAAAAAAAAAAAAAGAAATAAAAAATTCCTCTCTCAACCCTTTCTCTTTCATCTTTCTCACTCACAATCTTTTCTCTGTCATCCCTACTGTAGTCCCAATTGAAAAAATTAAAAATACTTGTCGTTAAACAATCTTACAAAAAAATGATTTTATAATGAGTTTTCATCTTATAATTTTTGTCTTATCTAATTTTATCCAATTTTCACAAGCATAAAGGAATTGGTAATTAACTTGGAAAAAATCATAAATACTCGCTGTTAAACAATTTCTTAGTAAAATTTTTTAAAATGAGTTTTTATTTTATAATTTTTGTCTTATCTAATTTTATCTAATTTTTACAAGCATAATGACATCAAAGGAATTGGTAATTGGACCTGGAAAAACTCAGAAGCACTCGTTGTTAAACAATTTCTTACAAAAAAATGACTTTATAATGAGTTTTATAATTTTTGTCGTATATAATTTTATCTAATTTTCACAAGCATAATGACATCCAAAAGAATTGGTAATTGACTTGGAAGGTTTTTTTTAGAGATGATGATTCAACATATGCAGATGATGAAATTAGAGAGGTTAATGAAGATGGTGAAATTGAAGAGATCTTGAATGAACTGTGAATATGTCAATGACTCAACTCTTTACAAAGGCAAGTGTTTATGATGTTTTCAATTAGAGCTACAGTAGGGATGACAGAGAAAAGGTTGAAGTGAGAGAGATGAAAGAAAAGGATTGAGAGGAATGAGAGAGGTGAGTAAGACTTTGGGGGTTTCTTTTTTTTTTTAAGTTTTGATAATGAAAATTATTAAAATACCCTTAACCTTAAAACTTAGAATCCATGATATATAAGGGTATTTTTGTCTACTAAAATCCGGTACACATTGCTAAAATGTACCAACTGAAAAACAGGCTACGCGCGTTAGCAAACCCTATATATATATATATATATATATATATATATATATATATATATATATATATATATATATATATATATATATATATATATATATATATATATATATATATATATATATATATATATATATATATATAACTAAATTTAACTTAATCTACTCTATGTTTTTATATTTAAATGTTCTTATATATAAGAAATAAATATTTTTTTCCATGTTTGATAAACATATGCTAATGTTTTTTCATCGGTTATTATTTGTTATTAAAATTCTATAAAAATAAATTAAAATTAGTATATGAAAGTTAAAAATAGATAATATAATATTATTTTATCTCAATTATTTTGTAAGTGGTTATCCACTGGATAATATACTTATATTTTTCAGTTTGTTTATTATATTATACTTATAATAAAGCTAATTAGATAAATTAAATAATAATTCATAAAGTAAATGAATAATATAATATAAATATCTTAAAAAAAATGAATGTGAAGTGTTTGACACTTAATATATCATTCAATATACTATATCCATTCACAAACACTAAAGTTAAAATATTTAGTATTGGAAAACATAATATTCTATTGAAAAATGTAAAATAGACATTTCATAAAATAAACTTATATATTCTTTATACTTATGAGATGTCATTGAGATGTTTATAAATTTTATATATATATATATATATATATATATATATATATATATATATATATAATTAAGATTACGTATTCTTTGATTAAAGAAAAAAATATTATTTTCATAACTCGGTCATTGTTGTATCCTAGTATTATGTAATGCTTCATAGTTAGATGTATTGTGTAAAAAATGTTTTTGTAAGAAATGATCTCATTTAGATATTTGGTTTACAGTAAAACTATAAGAAGAGATGCTTACCTGTTTGTAAACGATAGAATAACACCATGTTCTAATATATATATATATATATTTATATTAATTACACCATCTCTCGTTCTTTTACTTGATGATAAGAAAAAAATGTATTCAATAGTTTGATTATATGTAAAATGGCAATTAAAATATTTTTCTTTTACTAAAATGTCAAACGAAACGAGAAGATTATTAACTTTTAATTATAAGTTTTAACTTTAGTTATCGTCAAAAAAGCTAGTTAATGCTTAAAATCATAATAAAAAACCAACTACAATCTAGATTGCCAAACATGCACCAATAACACCAAACATTTTCTTCATCAATCAATTTGTTATTTCTAAAAGCATTATAATTGAGGCGTACTCTTCCACTTAGACCATTCATATAATGTCTTTAAGTGTTATAATTATATTATTTAACTACCTAAAGTTTCTATAATGCAGTGCGAATAATAAAGTAGGGATATGTCAAACGATTATTTCTATATATATACATATATACATATATATATATATACATATATACATATATATATATATATATACATATATATATATATATATATATATATATAAGAAGTGAAATTAACTTTTTTTACAGTTAAAAGTTAATTTATGTAAAATAAAACTTTCAAATTTTTAAAATATTTTTGAGAAACTTTTTCTACATGTTAATTTATATGTAAAATTTATTTCATTTTATGTATCTGAATTTTTTTTATAAAATAAAAAAGTTGGGCAATCTAGCTCATTTGGTCAAGTTCAAAGAACTTTCCTAAAATGAATTGTAATAAATAAAAAAGTTTGAATTATGCTATTGGTGTCTCTGAAAGTAGAAGACAACAAAAAAAACACGTGCCTAAAACGGACTGGAACCTAAAAAATGAACTCGGAAAGCTAACAATGGTGAATGATTAATGAACGATACAGCATGGTCTGTGCTCTTGAAAACGATGGAAGAAGCCTCACCCTGCACGTGTCGACCACCGGTCGGTGCCTTCTGGTAATATAATATTCAGAAATCTTAATAAATAAATTAAAAGTAAAAATATGTTTATTTTAAAATGTTTTTATACCATTTTAGCATTTTAAAATATTTTTTTAATAATATTTTAACGAGTAGAATTATTGAGACCCACTATAAATATGTAAGTGTTTGGGTGGTTATACCAGCCACTTTGCACCCTTCATAGTGGAAAACATAGTTTGGCTACTTGTCTGTCAAACGGGTTCATGACTCCTCATATTTCGAAATGTTTCAAGGGTTAGGATGTAGTACCGTATAGACACGGATTTCAATTTCCATATATTGCTTTCACATTAACTTTTTTTTTTCTTTTAACTTTCTATTATTTATGATTTATGAATTTTTTTATTTTAGGTTAAATTCAACCTTTTTTTCTTATCATAATTAATCTGAGAATAATTTATTTGGAATATACTTACAATATAAATTTTTTATATATCGTTGTGTAATCGTATGATTAAAAATGTTTTTTTTAACTTTTTTTAAAAATATGTAAAATAAAATAGATTAATTAAAAGTGTACTTTTTCATGCTTCAAAATTAAACTTAATTGAGACGCGACAAAAAGTGTAAATTAAAGACATGTTATACTTTGTGTAGGAGAAAAAAGAGAGTAATAATAAAACTAATATTTTAAAGTTTTAAGTTGAATTTTGACGTTAAATTCACTTGAATAAAACTATCTGTTATAATCAGATTAAAAAAAAATCTTCTGTACGATAAACAACTTAATATGAATAAATTTTTATTGGATATTACAATTTTCTTTCCAGTTTGAAATTAGATAAAAGTTTAAAATAATAAATACGGATACAAATTTTTTACATAAATTATTATAGAGCCTCATCAAACTTGATATATTATTAAAACACTGTATTAATTTTTTAAGAATTTTAAATTATTACATCCATCTGGATATGAGTTAGTAAAAGAAAAAAATATCCATTCAGAAAATGAATGCCCACCACGAAAATAAAGGTAGAGAAGCATCATACATGCTGCCTGCCCTATTGTTTTTCATTATTACATCAATTAGGTGATGGTATTTTTCACTTAACATATTATTATTGGTTAATTTGAGCAATCATTATGTATTAAGTTAAAATAATGTATGGACTGGCTAGTACATTATATATTACATATTCTTAAAATTTAGTAAAGGAATGTCTTTTTAAAATAATTGACATGGAAGATTTTAAATGATTAACCTTTTTTTATCGGCAATTATTAAATTATCTTTGTTGGTGTTTGATTTGTAATTCTAACATTTTTTTGAACTGATTTTGTTGGATTCGTTATAGTAATTTTTTTCTGGCAAAGGTTTTCACATACAAATTGATAGTATGAAACATTGAAGAATGAAAGCTTGATTGTTAAACTCTAAGATTTTAAGACAGTAACAAATTCATTTTAATCAAACCATATATTTATAGGAATTGAATATGATTAACCTAACATTTCTCAATATCTTTTTTGTGCCAATTAAACACAATATATAATTTATGTATCATTAATTTTTGTAGCCTAAATATGTTTCAATTGAAAATATTTTAATTTAAGGTATTTTAATTATTGTTTAAAAATATTTATTGTTTCTCCCAATGCACGATAAAAAAAATCGTTAAAGTATGTAATAATTCAATCAAAGATAATAAAATTTATAAATAATACATTGCATAATGATATTGTTTTTAATACATCCATTATGACTGTGTGTACTTTTTATTATTTTATCATTTAACTTACTGTTTCATTTAAAAAAAATACTCATTTAATATAAGGTAAAAAAAACTGTAAAAATATTTTCAATTATTCAAGTACGCATTCACTATTTTTATACAAATAAATATATTTAGAAGATTTTTTTTGTAATTAAAATATGTCATCTTAAATAAATATTTGAATTTATTTCTTTGCAATTCGTGAAATGTACATGGATTCAATTGTTACTTTTTCGTAAAATAATAATATTAAAAAAATAAAGAAAAAAAATATCAAACATTTATTTTAATATTTCAAAACACAATTACCAGAAAGCAAAGTGAACATACAATATGACAACATATAGATGTATTATTATAATGAGTTTAAATTTCATTTTTAATTTGACAATGTTATTGACGAGTAATGGATATTTAATATACTATTTTAATTTGAAAGCAGTTTTATAATGAATAAATCCCATTATTTTGCCGCAAAATATATAAATACGGACTAATTTTATTTTATTTTTAAAAAATCTAACTTAGTTTTAATTTACTTTAGTGAAATCCATTTTATCTGACTTCTCCACTAACATTGAAAATCTCATTTTAACTGTGATTTTAGAACTTTATTTGTAGTTTGTTTATACGAACTATGATTCTCCAATAGAAACTCTAACTATTATGGGAGATTTTATATTAGTTAGATATTTAATCATATTATGATATATAAGAATGTTTAAATTTAAATTTGATAAAATAAAATTTGATTTTCATTAAAAAAATCGAGTTTATCAGATAAAACTGTTTGTAAATTATAAAATAATAATTATTCTATTAATATCATTAAATACTTTTAAAAATAATCATATAATATTGGATTAGAGTTAAATTTGATAATAAAAATTGCTTAAAGGAAAATATATAAGTTGGGATGGGATAGAAAATTGTCTTTATTGTTTTTGAATGATGAGTTAATTATGAGGAGAAGCCCCACCGATCCATATAACTCCAAAGAGTCAGTCTAAAACAATATAATTCATACAATCCACACTTTGATTCCAGTATAATCTTTATCATCTAATTATAATAAATTTCAATTTATGCATGTGCTTTTCTACTTGGCACTCCTTATAGATACAAAACCTCTTCTTCTCTTATAAAAACAAGACCAGTAGCTAATTATGAAAAGCAATGTCAATACCCGAAACCTTGTAAATTTCATGGTCTTAGTCTTTGTTTGGATCATTCGCTACATGCATTGCCTCTCAAAAACCTTCTGTTGAAGTTCAACAATTCGGTATGGATGCCTAACTTAGATGTTTGGATTTAACCCTCACCTTCCTCTTTTATATTCCTACCTATTCATATTAGGTCAAATGCTGCATTTCTTTCCTTTTATTTTAACTTAACATTATACAATCATGCATGGAATTCTTGTCTCACTTCTTCCAGAGACGTGTTTTGACCATACAATTAATCACATATTTATTCCTCGACAACACCTTCCTTTGCAACAACAACTCTCCAAATATAATCTCAATTTTTAATTCTTTGTATATAGCATTTTATAAAATTTGATGGCAGCGAAAAGATAAACATATTTAAAAATATATATTATATGGAGTTCAATATATGAATAAGATATTAAATATTTGAGCAGTGATTCGGAGCCTAATCCACAGTGAAGCCTTATCACATATTTACCTTATTTAAGCACATCTTGAGTTTATTTAGTGTTATCTTTTTCAACCAGATCCGTGAGTTAACTATGGGCTGATCTAAAGTAGGGGAGCCCAAAATAATTAAAGTATGTAAATATATTGTCTCTCTCTCTCTCTCTCTTTATTTGACTGGGCATAGAATTCAACTCAAAGATGATCACTATTTCTTTGTTTCTGTATATCTGAAAAAGGAAACCGACAATGGGAAGGATTTGCAGAAAGTGCAGATAGTAGTTTGATTTTGCATCCTGCTTTCATTTTCAGTCAAAATCTGATAAGGTGTGTGTGAATCGAGAAGCGAAAATAAGCAGAGAGGCGGCAACAGGAAGCACATGTATATTTCTTAATTTATGGGTAGAGTTTGATATTTGCAGAATTAAGTTGTTGTTTTATATTTGGGAAGAATAAAAGGAAAGAAAGGTATTGGTAGTGGAGTGTGTTTAATTAAGTGTATGCATGGTGGAAGGTAGAGTAATAGAGGCGCAACAGGGTCACTGTTCTTGTGGGGGCTAGCCACCTCTTCATCATGTTCCATTTCGCTTACCCATCCTTATATATATATACAATAACGTGTTTAACTTTCTTTCTCAGAACGAATAATCAACTCCATCGGATCGCACGTGTGTATAACGGTGGCGCACCAGAGACCTTCAGCTTCAGGTTCCGCTTCGGGAAACTTCGCGGCGGACCCAGGAGAGCCTTTCACCCCAAGGGATGTGCAAGTGCAAGGGGGTACTGTAGGTTCGGTTCCGACCCATGTGGTGTCACCCTCTTCCTCTGCCCAAACCAACACGGAGTGGGTCCCGGCAAGTGGTTTTCCCATGGTGCCACGTTTTATGCATGCGCCTTCTCCGGGTTTGTCTTCTTCTCCCGGGCCTCCTCTTCTGGGCTCGGGCTCGGTTGGGCAGAAAAGAGCGCGTGAAGGTGACACTGCTGCTGCCGCGAGTGGGGGTGAGGGTGGTTCGTCACGGAGTGCGTCACAGGAAGAAAGCGGCGAGAGGAGGAGGAGATACAGAGGGGTGAGGCAGAGGCCGTGGGGGAAGTGGGCGGCGGAGATTCGCGATCCTCACAAAGCGGCGAGAGTGTGGCTTGGCACCTTCGACACCGCCGAGGCTGCTGCCAGAGCCTACGATGAGGCCGCATTGAGGTTCAGAGGTAACAGAGCCAAACTCAACTTCCCCGAAAACGTTACCGCGGTTCGACCTCCTCACCTTCCCGATTTTCCGGCCACCTCACTCTCGGGCTCCGGTGATGTTCCAGCGGTGACTGGTTATTCTCCGACGGTGATGCAGGGGGCACCGCTTCAGAGTTCCCCTGATTTGCTTAGAGACTATTGGGGTTATTCTCAGCTTCTGCGGAGCACGGGGGAGTTCCATGGACTCGATCAGTGGTTCTATGATTCGCAAATGGCAGCGCTTCAATCCTCTTCATCGTCATTGTTGCCGCTGCCGCCTGCGTATGCACCATCCTCTGCTTCCTTTCCTCTGTTTTCAAGCCAGCAAATGGGAGTTTTCCGGCCGCCGGGGCAACAGCATCACGGCGGAGGGGACAGTGGTAGCGGGTCAGAGTTTCCACCTTCGTCATGGTCAGATACGAGTAGTTATCCTCCTCCACCTCCACCACCCGGTTGACGTGGAGTACACAGCACAGCCTTTGTTTTTATACTATTTTTTCTCTTTCTTTTGTGAAAGAAAGAACAGGTTTTTCTTCTGTTTTTATTTTATTTTACTTTATTTTAATTAATATATATATTTTTTAACTTTTATTGAACTAAATTCGTTTTCAAAAAGAAAGAATTGGAGTTGAGTGATTTTTTTTTGGATTAAAATATTGGTTGCTGCTAAAAATAAGTTGAAAAGTGGGAATGAAATGGGTGGGTGATGATAAAGGGAGATAGAAAGTTTGAGTGGTACAAGGCAAGATTTTGAAGCTTAGTTCAGAGATGATAAAGACAAAGCAGCATTTAGGTTTGAAGATGAGATTATTCCAAATTCTCAACTTAATGGATCGATTTGATGTATACTTTTTGTCAACAATCCACGCAAAGATGAACAAACCAACTTTTTTTTTTTACAAAATCTCTTCTCAGGAAACCAACTTTTTGTTCTCAGACAACTTATTTACAGTTTTAAATGATTACAATGTCAGGGTTCGCTTTTTATCTTTTCTTATCTGATACACTATTTCACTTCAGACAATTGTTACACGCCCACTCTCAAGTACACGAACCCAGTTTACTCACTTTTTGCATATGAAATTAAACCATGCCTCCCAATAAGTGGTTTCTATCATTGTCCACGTTGTAATTAAAAAATTATATAAAATTAATTTTGTTACATCGTACTAAAATTTTAAACCGTGATTTCTAATATTACGTGACTTACTTTTTTATATATGAACAAGATGGACACTTTTTCAAAAATATTTTTTGATATACCTACATTTTCTTTTGACATTATTTTTATTCATTTTTTATTTATTTTTTAAAAAAATACAACAAATTATATCTTTATAATTATTTTATTCTTAAACTCTGTATCAAATATCAAATAAATATAAAAATATATGTTACCATTACTCGTTTTTTATACTGCATTGGGGTGTTTAGGTATTAGTTTGATTTGGATAAATGAGAACATAAAACTCAATTAGCCAACCTTTAATAATTTGGATTGGCATAAATTTGTTAATAACTTTTACCATCCAAATAAAAATTAACCAGATAAAATTCAATTGGTTTGGATTTAGATGTCTGAAAATGTATAGTGTTTTCTTTTCAAAAAACATGTAATTTTATCAAAAAATAAATCACACATAACTCTATTATTGAAAAGGTTAACCTGTTATAATTATCTTACATTAACTCAATAATAATGAAAATCATATCATCATCATTATAGAACTTCATAAATAATAATTATTTATTTGATTTGGATTTATTAATTTATGATAATAAATTTAATACTAAACTATTTGTCATAAAATTTAACTAATTAATCTATATTTGATGCAATTAGATTATAATTTTAAAAAAATTAATTAATTTGGTGTAAATTCTTAAATAAATCACATTGTATGTACATATCCAAGCATATGGTTTTTATATTAAAAAAAAATAGAAAAATTACCCAGACATATCATTTTCACAAGAATAAATATAAAAACAAGTATTCAGCATATCTGTAAAAAAATTATATGCATGATAGCTTAACATTATATATTATAAAAAAAGCACAATATCACTGATTGTTTATTAAAGATCTACTACATTTTATGTCACAATATTTCTCAACCTTAAGACAATTACAAAATTCTCAAATTGATAAAATAATTATCACACTAAAAATCCCTATTCAAAAACTATATAATATCAAGAAGGTTTCAACATGTTATTCATTTCCATGTTTTCATCAATGATTTTATAGAAAGAAGGTACCAAGAATGCAATAACATTTACATGACCCTGGAATTACTCCAATACTATATACAAACAAGAACATTTACTCAACATATCTATTATACTCATACTTTTTAATCACATTTATACTCTTACTATTCTTCAATTGACTTTTCATACATTTTATCTTTCACCATTTTTATCCAGTATAATACATTAAATTTTTATAAATACCTTAGTTTTGTAATTTTTGTAATACAAAAATTGATGGTTTGTTGTTACTCATAGCAGTGCATATGTGTTATTAATTTTATGTATTATAATTATTCACTTTTAAAATAGTCATGATTCTTTGGATTTTAATTGCTTACTAATTTTTAGAATTTCTTTTAAGTCTAGACAAATTTGATAAAGATTTATATGAATTTTAATGTGAAAACATTTGTAAATTGACTTGCAACCATAAATTAAGGTTCATGGTCAATGTTCTCTTTTATGTATCACTAATATATAATTTTCAGTGAATCATCTCTGCTTTTTATATTCCATTCTTCTTGTCTATTTTTGTGCAATGTTTCAGAGTTTAGAACAATTCTGAATTAATTTGAGGTTAGGTATAAAATGGTTTGAATTTCTGTCTTAATTGATGAGATTGGAGTCTCATAATTAATTTAAGTTAAGAAAAAATATTTTCTCAAACCTAATTAAATTAAAACTCAATTCATGGTAGGAATTCCAAGTAGGCTGATTAGTGTTATATTAGTCCATTTATAATCAAATAACCAATGCTAATTAATTGTTAGATTTAAATGAAGAATTGATCCATTTTAGTTTTTCTTAATTTCGTTTCTAGTGTCCACTTTCAAGTTAATTTTTATTTCAACTTAAATGAACATAAACGAAAGAGGATTAAAAGTTATATTAAATTAATTTAGTTGAATAATGGATAAAAGTTATAAGTGTGTTATGTTATTTGATTGGGAATTTGCATTTAGACGTAAGATGGTATTGAGTATAATAATTAATTATTAAAATGAGAGATTTTATCTTTATTAATACTACAAAGTTGTATAAATTAAAATATTATGTTGAAAAAATTGAAATAAATTAATAGATAGAATGAACTATCTGAATTTATTAAATTGACGCGTGATGAACCCAAGCCCTAAATTTATGAAATTAATAACATCGGAGGTTTAATGTCTCAATAGGTCCCTATTTTTACTCAGAATTTCAAATAGGTCCCACTAGTACAAATTGTGTCTTTAAACTCGCCCAATAGACATCTGTCTAAACCAAACCGGTGCATATTCAAATGCGGTGGCAAATCCGCAATTATGGAGACCTTATAGACCTCGGTTCATACAGAACCGGTGCATAACGCTGATACAACTTCGGTTGTACAGGAAACCGGTGCCTAAACATCACCTACCATGCCACCTTTTCGTCTGAAACGGTCAGAAAACTGTGTGAAAAGGTGATACTGCCTCGGGTTCTAGCAGAACCGAAGCAAAACGCCTGACACACCCCTGCAACACACATCAAATCAGCTCAAAAACCAGGAGAAAGAACCTCGGGTTGCTGTAGAACCGAAGTCAAAAAGGCTTTGAGGCCTCGGTTATATGAAGAACCGAGGCATATTGCTTTGATTTCTCCAAGGAGTCACGGTGCTTCCACTTCTCTCGAGCTAAGGGTTGTGCACTTCCTACATTTCATTCTCCTCTCTGCCCCCAAAATTAACTCTTCTTCCACACGCTTTTCCCCATTTCGTTCTCCTCTCTGCCCCAAAATGAAGCACTGTATGCTTCTTCCACTCGCTACTACGGCCACCACAACCGCCTCTCCTAGCTCCGCCAAAACCCGCCCAAAGAGAATGACCCTCCCTCCGATCCCAATCTTGTCGTTCCTTCCCCCGCTAAGTTCAAGAGTCCCTTGCCTCCGAGACCCCTGCTTCCAACCCTCTCAAGCGAAAGCTCGCCTTTCGATCTGACTTCTCTTTCTCGCTTCTTGGCTTTTTTGCAGGTTATTGTGAGGATGAGGCCTTTCTCGCTTATGGGGTTTTCTTCTTCTTCTCCTTCATCCTGGTTCGAATTCGCGAATGTTGGTGGCACGAGGAGGCGACAACGACATTTCGGGTGGAGGCTCGTCGTCGAGCAAGGAGGCGTCCTTTCCTTCCTTATTCCTGGTTCGTTCACGCATGGAGGGGAAGCGATTTGGAGGCACCGTGATCACGGCAAAGCGTCTCCGCGGCGCAAGGGAGGAGGTTTGGGGACTTCGATCATGTTGCCACTATTCGTGCAGGTTTGGGGACTTCGATACTGTTGGAGGAGGTTTGGGGTTGTTGCTCATCCCGATTGGGGGTTAGGGATTTGAACGGCGTTTGACTGGATTTGGGGTTTAGGGATTTGAAGGTTCCGGTGTGTGTAGTGGCGATGATCGGACACTCTGAGAAGAGGAGAGTGGATGGTGGTGCACGTGAACGAGACCAAAAATCAGTGGACAGTAGAAAATGAATAAAAAAAAAAAAAAAGAACCTACGGTCTCGGTTAATTTTCAACCGAGTCAAAATTCTGTTTTTTTATGCCCCGGTTCTTGAACCGAGGCAAATAGGCTATCACTTTTTACATCGCCTTAATATGCCTCGGTTCAGAAACCGCTGTCTATGGTCCAAAAGAACCGGTGTCGTTTCTCCTTTCTGCACTAGTGTCCCTTTCTTTTTCGACATCTCAATTGAGTCCTTATTTTTGTAAAATTAAATCAAATAGGATCTTTCCATCAAATTGAAATGACGCCGTTAAGAGCTGACACTGCCAACATACCTTTCTTAACGGCGTCATTTCAATTTGACGGAAAAGTCCTATTTGATTCAATTTTATAAAAATAAAGACGCAATTGAGATGTCGAAAAAGAAAGAGACCTATTTGAAATTCTGGGTGAAAATAGAGACATTAAACCTAACATCGGATGTTAGTTGAAATGCAGTGTCAAAATCAACATTATGTACTCACAAGAAAATTGAAATTTGTTCCAAAAAAAAATCTTTTCTTTGCAAAATAAGATAGGAATGAAGTTTGTATTAAATGAAACAATGTTTTTGTTTCAATAAAGCTCAATCAATTTTAAGGTAATGTTAAATGCTTATTTATTATGTCTTCAAATGTTTTAGATGTTATGCTTGGATGATGTAATATAAACTTTTCAATATTTTGAAAACCAATTTTAATGAAAATAAGATAATAATTTTAAAATAATATGTAATCACATCTGAAAAAAAAAACATTAACCATAAATCAACATTAGACAAGAGTACACAAGTTTCATATAATGAATTTTAATATACATTAGTAACATAAAATTTTTCCCCTAATTAACCAAAAATGTTCAAGAGGCACTGTGTAAACAAAAATATGAATACATTAAATAAATATATATATATATATATATATATATATATATATATATATATATATATATAATACCAACTAACACGTTACTAATCACCCAGGTAGATTTATATGATGGAGATGATGACTATTATTTTATCAAAGTGTTGCATGAATTGAACTGACTTTGAATTCCAAGCCTTAGTTATTTAACATAAGCGGCATGAATGTGCTATTCCTTTTTCATATCTTATATTTTGAGAGTGCCCATGAATCGATGTGGACAAGTCAAATCAACACAAACTTAAAATGTTGACATTTTATGAACTTAAACATGACATGTTGTTAAGTAACAAAAGAAATACATATTTTCATTTAAGCTACACAAATAAAAAAGAAATAAAATATTTAAGATAGATACAAATAAGTTTTATTTTTATACATTATTAATTAGTATAAAATATTGGTTTGATGTGTCTATTTTTAAATATTTTTTTCACAAGATGACATATAATTGTTAAAACTTTGAATGTCAACTGAAATATCAAAGTTAAAAATAAAATTTAACATAAAATCTGCTTTGAAAAAATATCTTAGAAATTTAAAGAGAAGAATATTTATAAAGAAAATTTTCAATACATTACCTTTTTTATCTATAATTTTTTAAATAACATTTTCATTGTTGTTTAATTTAAGTTAATAAAACATGTCTTACGATGTTATCTAACTAATATAGGTTGTGTTATTCGGTTATATATCATGGTGGTATACAAGAGTATAATATTATAGTATGAAGAACTATATGACATACATATTTTTTTCATGTTTTATATTCATGTAATGTTTGTTGTTACGTTTAACTAATGTCGTCTTACTTTTCTTACATCCCTGGGCTCTGTCATGTGATAGGGTGTGAAGGAATATTAGTCTGGAACATTTCCAATAATTTGTGCAGGACTTTAATTACTAACGTTTAATAATCAATTTGTCATGGTATAATTGGTTTTGATTGGACTTTGAGCTTTTTATAACGTATGGTTGCTATAAGTTTCAAGCGTCATATTGAATAAATCAAAATTTGGACCAGCTTATTAGAGACATTATTTGTTGCAATTATGTTATACTATTACGTAAAAATCAACTATAATAATTAAAATATTAATTCAACCCCTTCATAGACATTGAATTTTGACTTAATGTCATTCAATGAAGGCAACCAGCATTGGCAAGCCACAAATTGTATTTGAAAAAAAAAGACGGCTTATATGCGTGAGTTTATTTCAAAAGATTTTTTATTTTATGAAAACTATAATTATTATATTGGAATTTATGATCATAAAATAGTTAGAATTATTTAGTCATACAAGGTGAAGTCATCACGTGGTGGGTGCTATGGGAAATATACTCTTTAGAAACTTAGGCTTCATTAAAAGAGAATAAAAAAGAGAAAATAAACTAGTTTATAAGCTAGTAGGTGATTATAAACTAAAAGTAAAAATATAAAATTAATTGAAAGTTATAGAACATGTAAATTTACTTTGATCGAGTCATAAAAAGTAACTTAACGTTGAATATGGTCAGCACACGAAGAACAGGTAAAATATATTAGATAGTTTGTGAGGCCAATTAATAATGAATCCATGTTTTATAATGACGTAGAATAACTTTCGAATGTAAATGCAGAACATGTAAACGAACATAAAAAAAAATTAAAATATTAATGTAATAATAATATAAATTTTTATAAATAGATATTTGAGATAAAAGGAATGAAAATCTTTTTGCTTCTTCTATATATGTTTGCATATTGTTTTCCATTTTAGAAAAATAATAAAAAATAAAGAAATTATTAATCAAAATTCAAAATAGTTGAGAGTAACTTAATTTATTGTGTAATATAATTTAGTTTGGACAAGTTATTTTTGAGGAAAAAGAAGCTAATTATTTTTCTATTTTGTCTTTTGAGTGTATTATTATCTCATATTATTTTTGTGTGATGATGATATTGAGAAATTTATAACTTGTGTGTAATTATAGGTGCGTAACGTGGTGTATTTAAATCTGGAATTATACTGAACCTACTTAGGTTTTAATTAATCGATACCAGGTTTAACTTTTAAAAGACTGAAAATATGCCAAATGTAGTGAGTAGTGCATGAAAAACGTTGAACCAGCTAGAACCCAAAGCATGAAGCATGAATTGCGAAACAGCAACCTCCACAATGTTACACGAAAAAAGACAAAAATAGTGTTGCTGTAAATTAGTGAATGAAAATTATTGAAAAAAAATTAGGTTACTATAGGTAGATGCTAGGTGTATAATTGATCTCTTTGAAGATTGTGAAATTATTATAATAATACATTAAGCAAAAGAAATAGTAAAATAGTGGCTTATAGAAAAAATAATGCTATAATAGTGATCAGAATGAGTTTACGTGAGATTAAGGTTTACGTCTCGTCAGAAGTACCAAACCCAAACGGCAAACATCACCATCACTTTTACATCTCCGATCCCAACAACGTAAGAAAATGAGAGGAATATAAGTATCTCAAAATCATTTTCTTTCTTCATATTCTATTTTCATTTTACTTTGGTACAATGTGACGTCACCCCATGCGTGGTTTCCAGAGGCCTTCATTAAACATTCCGAGGTCTTTTCCTACATGTGCCCCAATACGACAAAGCACAATTTTGTTAAAATTTTATCTACAGCTAATATTTTCCTTAACTATTTTTTTTAATACAATTTTACCCTATTTTCTTATTTGTCTTTTTATGAAAACTTTTATATGAAAAATTTTAATTTCAAATTTATTAAAATCTATATCAAGTATTGTTTATGTTAATTTTCTTTTATTTTATCACCTGCAAAAAAAAATTCCATGAAACAAAAAGAAAAATATATAAAAAATAAATAATTCTTAGTATTCAAGTTTTAAATAATATAATCTTTTTTTAACTTTTTAAAATGTTAATTGTTATTTTTATTCTAATGATTATAAAATATATACATACGCTTCGTATATTATTTATGTTTTTAAGTAATGTGGTTAGAAATATAAATTTCATCAATGATTTGTGAATAATTTCAGTACACTTTTAAAATAAGGCTCATTTTCATTCATTATATCAAATCAACAGATTGAAAAAGCTTCAATTTTCAAAGGTTTTTCATAAAGTAAATTTTTTATTGTAGTCAAAAGTAATTTTAGTCCATTAAAACTTCAATTAATTTACTATAAGTTTCTTAAATGTTTAAAATATTCTAAATTGTAAATTGATTCCTAAAAGTTTTAAATTGACTTTTAATAATTTTTATTGTTTGTAATTTAATTGTAAGGTTGAGGTTTAATTCATGTTATTTAAGTTATACTTAACTTGTGTAGGTTAGTCATATTCAATCTAGTTTAACTTAGTTTGATTCTATCCAAATTAACTTTTTATCAATTAGATTCAACACAATTAGACTTAATATTGATTTCAGTTGAATCCAACTTAATCCAACTTATCTTGACATAGTTAATTCTGACCAACTTAACATGGGTTTATTTGGCATGAATCAAACTAATTTGAGTTTGACTTAACATAGTCCCATCTAGACTTGGGCAGACCTAACTCAATTCAAAATGTCTTAGGCCCAACTTAGTCATATTTTTGTTTTAACCCAACCCAACCTACTTCAACCTAACACGATCTAACATGACTTTTGTTTGTTTGACCTAACCTTGCATGACTTGGACTCAATGCAACCTAACCATTTTTTATTGAGCGCAACTTTGCCTAACTTTGGTCCTAGTGGACTTAACTTGATTGGGCCAACTCCATCAATCTTAGCTCGTTTAACTTAGCTTGACTCGGGTCAAATCTAACATTGTCTAACATGAGTCTATATATGACTTGGGACTATCTCAACCCAAACTCACATGACAAGATTTAAACTTGGGCCTCCTTAGCTTGACTCAACTTAATCCAATGTGGACACAATCAAACTTGGTCTAACCTAGGCCCAACTTAACTTGATTATACCCTTTTGGACATGGACTTGAACTGACATGAACTTGGTCCAACCTGGGCCTAGTATGATCTTTTGAGATGGTCCATACTCAACCTAACTTGATCACTCGTATTAATTATGTATAACTTACTTAACATGAGTTTGACTTAACTTAGCCCATATTGGATCTAATTCAAATTGATCAAACATGAGTCAAGCTTGTCTCAACTTCACCTCAATCAACATGACTTAGCCAATTCTAACTTAGATCGACTTGATTCCAGTCTACTTTGACCTAATTTAAACTCGACTCAGTTTTATATAACTTAGGCTATGCTATCTTGACATGACCATAATTAGTCTATCTTGACCTAAGTCTAATTCGATTACTAATTGGATCAAATTTGGATTGAAAAAATAATTTTTATTTGTATAAAGATTTATTTTAATATTTTTTTCATTTTTATTTTATGAAAAGTTATTTTACTTTTAAAAATGAACTATGTATGAATTAGTTTTCATTTTTTTGTTGTTATTTTTGCCACATAATTATTTTAATGTAGAATTTGCATTATCGTGAACTTTGTTTGGGCCTATAATCTACCTAGATTACCAGATGCCCTCTCTACTGACGCAAATTGAAACCTCGGATCAGTAAGTCATGTTAGATTTTTAATTAACTCAAGTCTAGTAGTGTACGAAGATGAAGTTCTTTTAAAACTCTTTTTTAGTATGTGTCTATAGTCGTTAATATTTGCTTTTTTTAGGCATTCCTAATTAGAAACTGTTTACGAACTAGTCACATAATTGAACAACTTAGTTATAATTTTCTTAAACAAGTGCTTATATGTAAATTGTTTAGATAATTGAAAAAGAAAGATAACTAAACGGTTTTATACAAATTACAAACTATTTTCTTAAATCACCCAAAAGAATTATTTAAATAAGTTGAAAATAGTTTATGAATATAAACAATAAAAACGCTGTCTTTTATGTGAAAATATTTTTTCTGTTATTTACAGTTGTTTTTACCAATCTGATGAAAAGTTCATGATTTGCTGTTTTTATCTTAGCATTGTTCTGATAGTATGTTCTACCTATATGATTTGACAACCATTTTGCTCTCACTCACTCGTATATTTGACTGTATTATATGCATCACACGTCCAAGGTTGTAATGAAGTTTTCACAGAAACATAACGACATGTTTTCAAAAACTTATATATATTTGTTTATCATCATCATCATATATATATATATATATATATATATATATATATATATATATATATATATATATATATATATATATATATATATATATTACAGGATTATAATCAATTTTTATTCAAACAAACAAATGAGTTTTTTTCTCTCGAAACAATAGGTTATATGCATGATCTTATGAAATAGAATAACGACATACTTCATATATACTATATATTTTTATGTATAAATGATTTACATCTCATGACGTACGTATTTTCTAGTGGGTATGTAATACATTATTTTAGTCTGAATAAGAGATTAAAATTCTTCTTTAGAGCATCGACAAGTGACATTGACGTTCTAAGAAAGAATATACATGGCTGCAAAAACCCTAATATTTTTGATAATTTTGATGCTATATAGTGGGGTGGAGCACTTTGGTGGGTGGGTTTTGAGTTTTATTGCTAAGTTAGCAAGTAATTTGGGTAAACAGCATGGGTGGGTTTTGGATCCACGCGTGTTTGGATCTGCCAATACCATATGCCAAGTTGGGATAAGAGCTTTTTCCTTTTACTTTCAGAAAAGAAAGATACTTCTTCTTTTATTAATTTTTTTACTTTTGGATAAGTTACATTATAATGAGAGGCCATCATAAAATTTGAGTAAGATGGTAACTGTTTGACAAATTGGCTCCATTGAAATAAAATATGCATTAGAGTCATCATATAAGCTGCAAAAGGATAAGTATTGAATGTGATGTGCATCTGAATTTGATGTCATGGGAGAACAATGTTTGAACCTTATGCTTCAATTATAATATAATTAGAAAATGATGTAAGATTTGGTAGTTGCGTGATTTCTATCTCCCAATGCTATTATTTCTTTGGATAACTATCAAAATATCAAATCTTACACTTTACAACCCCACACTTCTCAACTTTCCTGTGCCAACTATTTTAGCTTCTTTTATTTTTCATCAATATTTAAATTTTTATTTTAAACACGTACGACTGTTAAATTTTCACAAACCATAAATTATAGACAGGCTTATGTATTTGAATATTTTTAGGTTAGCTATACATTTCACAAACCATAAATAAATAATGTCATCTTTTAGGCCTTGTTCCCTTGAGTGGATTTGAGGGAGAGTAATTGAGGGGATTTGAAAATAAATTTTTTTGTTGTTTATTTGAGTCAATTTGGAGGTAAGTGAGAATGAATTTGGAAGTAAAGATTGTGAGAATTCGTGTAGGATTTGATTGACGTGACAGATTAAAAAAATTTACTTCCAAATCCAATCTCATTTACCTCCAAATTCATTCAAATAATCAACAAAAAAAATTATTTTCAAATCCTCTCAAATCCCCTCAATTACTCTCCCTCAAATCCACTCAAGTGAACAAGGCCTTAGTTAATTATGTTTATGTCAATTGGAATTTTTATAAAGAGCAAAACAAAATATATTAATTAAGTGGGATAAGTTAACAAAACTTTTATATATACATACATATATATATATATATATATATATATATATATATATATTATTGCTCTATATTTAAGCCTTTTATCATATTTAATCATACATCTTATTTATCATAATTCATACATATTTCAAAAAAATATTTTTCGATATCATTAAAAAAGACAGAAAAATATTATGCATATGTCTATTCTTGGTTTACCAATTTATTTTTTTCTGTTATATTGTTATATTCTAAATTTGAGTATAAAAAGAATTAAGACATCAACTCACCCATTTATTACACAGATTCAGCCATTTATTACATACATTCTATATAGTACATAATCTATTACTCATATTTACCGCCTTATTCCCCAAATTTTTCTTTGTTGTAACTTTTGTTCAAAATCACTTTCCAATCAAACATCTGTTCTCCAAATTTTTCTTTATTGTAACTTTTGTTCAAAATCACTTTCCAGGCATTCAAACATCTGTCTCCTCCGTTCCAAATCCCACATTTAATTATTATTATGCTAATTGTCCATCTCTTCAATGGTTGATTGTTTCTTTGTTAAATTTGAATATAGTATTGGATACATAAAAAAGATTAACCACTCCTTGATTGTTGTATTTCTTAAATTTATCTTGCATACTCCAAACATATGGATATTTGTAGTTGTTTTTTTAGTGAACCTTATTTCTACTCACTTTCTCTTCATGTAATTAGCTAGGATTTTGTTTTTCTTTATGTCGTGTCAAATTGCGTGTTTTTTTTTTCACATAAAAGGTTATTTTTAATCTTTTTAGGATTTTTTTTTCTTAGTTATCTCTTTCTTATTTAAATTTAGTTTACGTTTATATATAAATATAAACGAAAGACAGAAAGAAGAAAGATAAGTAAACATTGAATAAAAGAAACAAGTTGGAATCACTCTCCTGCACACCAAAGGAGACAAAAAATGAAAAACGACACCGCCAACACGTACGAACGCATGCATTGGCACTACAAGTAGAAAGTGAGGAATGCACTTAATCACTTGATTTTAGAGACGATTCTGAAGGCCAACTTGCTGAGGGTGGAAATTTGACTATTAAGAGCAGTAATGGCAGGGTTGTTAATATTTTCTGAAGCCAAGCCTCTGTCACAACCAGCAGGTCCATCACCAGCAACTTTGGCATCATAGCTAGCAGTCTGAGGATCATCTTTATACTCTTCCAAGGCGCTCTTGAAGGATGCAACAACCCCATCGTAGTCGAAGTTCGCACATTGCACTATGGCTTTCTTGTTGTCTACCTGAGCCAACCCCTTCAGGAAGGCCTGAGCGTCTTTTGCCTTCGCCACCGCCCATTCTAGGATTGCCTCAGCCAGTTCGTCCACATTTTCTGCGTTCACAATCTTAGGATCAGCTTGCTTTAGCAGCATCAAGCACGCATCCTTGTACTCCAAGCTTTCCATGCACATTTTTTCAGCCAACCCTTTTTCACCATTTGCTGCCATGGGAGAATAGCAAACCATCACCAGACACACGGCCAAAACAAAGGAACATAGTGCTGAGGAATTCATCTTTGCGATAGAGTTTTTTTTTTTTTTTTTTTTTTTTTTTTTTTTGCCTTGGAGGGTTTGGTGTGAAGGAGTGAGTTTTTCGTTCATGATGTTGGGATCTTTTATAGTTTCTCAAACCCTATTTTAGGTTAACGTTTCATTTTTTAGAAATCTATAACCACTCGTTACTATGCTTAATTAAGTTAAAGAAAAAGTCATACAACAAATTTGCCATATAAATAGTGCTATCATCTTGGTGAGCCTCTTCCACATCATCAAATTGCATTTTTCAAAGGAAAAAA
Source organism: Vigna umbellata (assembly GCF_029865625.1). Lineage (NCBI taxonomy): Eukaryota > Viridiplantae > Streptophyta > Magnoliopsida > Fabales > Fabaceae > Vigna > Vigna umbellata. The sequence goes on along the minus strand of NC_142173.1, from coordinate 30,400,295 downwards.
AAAATATTTTGACAACTACGTTTTAACATAAATTAAATTATTCGACAGAATTAATCGAGAGTGTAACACCATCTATGACAAGAAAAAACAATTAAATAAATAAGTAATCGTTTCCGCCATAAATAAATAAGAAAGACTAAATCCTCCCATTACTTGTCTGGAATTTTTATATTTAAAAGTGATTGAGAAGAAGAACATCATCAGGTGCAACACATTATCAATATATGAAGAATGTTAGTCGGTGAAATATATTCATTTTCATATGCTGTTTGTTAAAATTGGTTAAAACTTATAAAACCATTCGAGAAATTTTATTGAATGGAAGTGAAATGTATTCATTATTTTAATTTATGAAGTCTTAATTAGCCAAACATATATGGATTGAAAGGAGAATTGTTTTTAATGTTTTCATGAATAAATTACGAGTGTCGTAAATAAATTAGAATAATATATGTTAAATAATTAATTGAAAATATGTTGAGAATAGTTTTACTCAATTGGAAAATAAAAAAGATTTTGAGAGTTAATAGAATCAAGATTTTGAAAATAGTTCAATTTGTTTAAGTTTAATTCAGTTTAGTAATTTAAAACCTAAGTCCAATTTATTTATTTTGATCAGTCCAACTCTTAAGCGTGTAGAGGTTTAGGGATGTTAAAATAAGTTAGTCTGACCTGTTTTAATTTTACCAGCAGTAATAAAACGGCTTGAAAATTTAATCGTTCCGTCATTTTTTTTAAATTTATATATATATATATATATATATATATATATATCAAATTAAAGCATATAAATATTTTTTAATTTTTTACTTAATTAATTCATATCTTTAATTGAATGAATTAACTAAAATTATTATCGTCATGACACATTTACATCTTCATATAATAATAAAAAAAAAATTTGAAACTATTTTTATTTTAACTTTAATTAAAAATATAGCAAACAAATTGAAAACCTCTATGTACTCGTACAAATTTTGGGAGCGCGGAATAAGATCTATTTTACCATCCTTATATATTAATATCTGTATTGTTGATTTACAAAGGAGAAAACATATTTCATCATAATAAATGTCAGTCAAAATTTTAGTATAGAATTGACAGAAAAAATATTTAATCTTTTCATAACTTAGAACGATGACGTCGTTGTATATAAGGATTGCAAATGAACTAGTTTCGTATGTATTATTCCAATTCGTTTCAATTTTGATGAAAAAGGTCCATATTGAATAGTATATTTCGTACATGTCTTTATTTTAAATTAAACTATTAAAACACTTTTATTAGATAATATAAAAAATTTATATGAATTATCTTTTAGTATTTAATTTTGTAATTTTTTTAGACACACACATTTGATAACTTTTCATTCTTTTATATAATTATTTTACTTTCATTCAATTGTTATTTCATATTCTTATAAATATTTATATAATTAAAAGTTATTTATTAATATCTAACATTGAAGAAAAAAATCCTTTCTTTTTAATATTTAATATTTCATAATACAATATTTTAATTGTTTTAATTTTTATAAAAAAATGATTTGATAACGTAATATTTTATTCAATATTAAGAAAATGTTTATCTTTTGATATATAATATTTGGTATAAACAATGCTACTCGTCATTATTTCTTAAACCAATGTTATCATCAAGATACGATTAAATATATAGTTTGTGCCCAAGTGCTCTCATATAAATATACTTCCCTGATAAAAAGAAGACTTTATTTTATTAAGTCAAGGAATTTTGTTTTTACTCACTTTCTCTTCATATATTATTAAAAAAAATCTTTAGTTTTGTTTTTGCTTGTTATCGTGTCAAATTGCGGGTTTATTTTCTGATAAACAATTATTTCTAATCCTTCTAAAAATGTTATTTTCTTAATTATGTTGCTTTGTATTTAAATTTAGTTTAGCCGTATGTCTGTAAATATAAAGCAAAGATTGAGTAGAAGCAACAGGTTTAATTTCATTAATGACTTGCACTCCCCCACACCAAAAAAAAAATATAGCAACAGCCCACACTTTGGGTTGAGCATGGTGGCGAATTCACTTAATCACCGCATTTACTGACGGCATTGAAGGCCAAGCTGCTGAGGAGGAGTATTTGGCGGTTAAGAGCGGCAATGGCAGGGTTGCTAATATTTGCTGAAGCCAAACCTCTGTCACAACAATCAGGTCCGTCACCAGCAACTTTCGCATCATAGCTAGCGGTTTCAGGATCATCTTTCAACTCTCCTAAGGCGCTCTTGAAAGATTCAACCACCCCATCGTAATCGAAATTCGCACATTGCACTATGGCTGGACTATTGTCCACCTGAGCCAACTCCTTCAGAAAGGCTTGACCCTCTGATCCCTTGCTCACAGCCCACTCTAGGGTTGCCTGTGCCAGATCTTGGAAGCTTTTTGCACTCACGATCTTAGGATCGGCTTGCTTTAGCAGCGCCAAACACCCCTCCTTGTCTTCGAAGCTTTCCATGCAGATCTGTTCGGCCAACCCTTGTTCACCCTTTGCTGCCATGGGAGAATAGGAAATCATCACCAGACACAAGGCCACAACAAAGCAACGTGTTGAGGAACTCATTTTGTGATGGGGTTGCTTTATTTATTGGTCCCTTAGGGTTTGGTGTGGGGGAGTGAGTACTTTGTTCAACATCAATTGGAATATTTATATTGTCTTTAATTCTAATTTAGGTTAACGCTACCTGTTTTTAGGAACCTACAACCACTCGTTACCGTGCTTAATTAAGCTAAAAAAAGTCATATAACAAATTCGTACTATAAAAGATATAATGCTTAGTTTTTGGTTGAACTTTTAATTCAACTTTACAAACTAGTTATTAAATTCACTAACTAATAAAGTGACTATGGTAAAATTTTGTTCATCAAACAGTTTTTTTTTATTATTTTCTGTTATATATTTTCTCTTTGTATATATAAGGTGACGACAGTTTTAGGTGAGTTCCGAAAGTCAGTCCCGGAAACGAAAATCGAAAAAAAAATCTAGAAACATATTTTTCTTTGGGTGTTGCTCCCTCCACCTCCACAGCCTTCTCCCTCCACCTCTCCAATTATCTTTAATTCCAATTATATCCTTAAAGTTAAAATTTTTTATTTTTATTATTTTATTATTTTAATATTTTAATATTTAAATATAAACTAATATAAATATACATTATTAAAATATTTAATACTCAAAAATAATAAATCAAAATATTAAAATATCTAATAAAATAATAACAGAAACATAAAATTAAAACAAAGCTTAAACGGATGACATCCTCCAACGGATGTCAACATCCGTTTAAGGCGAAACGGATGTCGACATCCGTTTTGTCTTAAACAGATGTTGACATCCGTTGAAGGATGTCATCCGTTTAGGCTTTGTTTTCATTTTACGTTTTAGGGTTAAAGGATTATTGGAAGGATTATTGGAAGGGTTTAGGGTTTAGGGTTTAGGATTATTGGAAGGATTATGACTACGTACCTGGAGAGGAACCACGACAAGCACATTACACCACAAACGCACTGCACCACGTACTGCACCGAAAGTCAGACGAAGATTGCTTGATAATTCTTTTCACGATCACTGAGCTTTGTAGAAAAATATTTTACTCATACAAGGAACTACGTAGGTTATCAGTGAAATATGTTATAAATGAGTAAAATTAAAAAACAATAATTCTAAAAATAAAATTTTACTGAGGGGCAAAATAGTAAAGGGAAGGTGGAGGGAGAAGGCTGTGGTGGTGGAGGGAGCAACACCCTTTTTCTTTTCTGAAAACAAATTTCTGAAATATATTTTTTATTTCCGGATTAACTTTCCAGAAGTAACTTTCAAATAAGGACAAAAGTGGAAATGAAATTAATTAATAGTGAAGAAAGGAAATGATAAGGTGCAGGAAACAACAGCCGAAAGAAAAAATGCGAGCCCAAGTACAGAGGCTGGAGAATCCTCGGACCTAACTCTCGAAATCTATAGCAGGTCCCAAGTCAAGTCCTGATGAACGTAATTTATTAAGATTGAAAATGCAATGCACCAATATGAAAAAGGAAAAATTCTCTTTAACAACTTTTTACAACAATATTGGTAGCTTTCTGATTCAACGATTTCAAATATACAAACCTATAAAGTAAAATAATGATACATAGTCTCTGTTGTTAAAATATCATGATACTAAGAAAAAACCACATGCGCAATAAAGATTCTAAGGCGGAATGTTAAGACACGTTGAACAATAAAAAATCACTCACAATCACGTCAATGGCAAGGTAAAAGCACTTACAACATCAAAGGGCCCAGTTTTACCGTACCTAAAATGCAGTATATGTAGAGAAGCTTTTTCAGTATCATAACTGGTTATTTACACAAAGAATAAAACCAGGGAAAGATGAGATCCATATATTGGACTGTTAAAAATAAGGAAAAAAGAAAGGGATAAAAAAAGGACAGTGGGTCTCAAACAAATTACATGCACGCATTTATATGCTTTCCCAATGAACTAGGGTTACCACAAAAAAGGTAGGCTAAGTTTTTATACCAAGTTCCAATCTTTCTTTTCCATCTTTAGTATCCAAGGAACCCCACATCATATATGGTTGATTGATGCCATTGAAAATATTGCAAGAGACAAACCACAACTCCTCACTGGCGCATTTCCTTTGAATAGTTTCTGCTTTCTGTGACATTTGAACTGGCAAGAACCTCTTGGGCAATTTCCCAGTTTCCACTCCTGTCCCAACTTGAGTGCCTAGCATCTGATCGAATGGTGGGAGCTCGATGATCTGAGGACAAAATTGAGTCAGGTTCAGATGTATGGTGGGGTGCTCCATTGCTCCCTCTGCCTCGAATCTCCTCGTCAAGTTCTTCAATGTTCCTGCGCTGTGATATCTTCAATAGGTCTTCACCAATGTCAAGATCATCTTCAACCTTTGGGCGCCGATCTCCACCCAAGCCGTCATCTGGGTCACGAGGCCGTGCAATGATCGGAGCCAGTGGCCTCGGTACCTCCTCTCTGGCAAATGCCCTGAAATTGTTCCTTGAGGGCTTTACTTTAGTGCAAAACATTTCCAGAAAATTATTCAAACAACCCCGGTTAAAAACATTGATCCTGCTGTCAGCTCTGTACCGGAAGTTTTCATAGGTAGTCTGCAACACAAGAGACACTGACCCAGTTGGTAAAGATAATCGTGTAACACAAGAACACTCCGGAAATAACAATAGAAGATTTTTGATAAAGTGGGGTGGAATTAGTACCATCAAGATCATCCCTTTTAACTTTCTTTATTCAGAGTTAACAAACTAATCTAAAGGTACACTAATCCATGAGAATGTTAACCACAAATGTCAAAAAAAATTGACTGACCTGATTTGTGCCTATGAGATATAAATGAAAACCAGTTAATCCACCAACAAACCACAGAGAGATGAAACAATAAGCCATTAGTATCACAGATGCAGGGGATTCTTTCATTGCCTTCCAAACTGTGCCGTCATAATTATCCATCAGAACCTTGATGTAAAGAGCTGAGAGGGAAAACACATAGATGCACAGAATAGTTGCTGAAGAAACAAACATAAAGAAGTAACGATAGTTCCTCTGCACATTGGAGAAAAGGCCAACAAATACATCAGAACAAAGAAAACAAGTAAATAGCACCCTCCGATAAATAAGAAAAATGGTATCATAAAATCAAGAGGTCATGCTGTCAACTTTCATACCAGACCAATGCACTGGCCCACCCAGGGGCAATGGTGATCAAAACGCTCAACACAGTTATTGCAAATGGAGCAGTGTGAGCAACGAGGAGGACGATACAGCATACAAGTCTCACAATATTTCACCCTTACAGCAATGCCGTTGACTACAACTTCTTTGGTTCGAGAGAACTGGAGACTTGGTGTTTGCCGTCCAGCTCCCCCAACATCAGCAGAGACAGAAGAATCATAACGAAACTCTTCTTCCGGTGGATGAGAATTCCTTGGAACAATGCCCGGATCACCAGAGGAAGTAAGAAAGAGAACCGCCAGAACCTAAAAACATAGGCTGTGAGATTATATAGTGACACGCTATATGGAATCAGTAGAGAAAATCAATTTCTTAATAGTGAAATGCTATCACCATTAAACCAAACAGCTTTGAACTTTTACCTAGCAAATTAAAAACTATTAGGGAAAAAAAACATGGATACATGATGAGTTGAGTTTATGTCAGTGATTTAGTTTAAAGAAGCACACTTCTGCAGTTCTCAGTACTGGCTCATAAGAGGTATACAGGAAGATGGACAGCATACGTGGTGAACAGTCAAAAGTATGTTTTTCGTTGTGGTAGCTTGCACTAAATTTGGACTTCGGAACTTAAAATAGACCAAGCTAAAACTATGTATACAAAAAGATAAAAAAAATAAAAATAAAAATAAAAAACGAACAATAAAATAAAAAATTAGCTGAACTTACATGAATAGTAAAAAGAATAGCCACTGCTAAAATAGCATATCCAGAATTATATGGAGAAAATTCATGCCTGAGATGCCTTGCTACACATACACAAAAGATTATAACTGGAACAATAATCAGCAACAAGGTGACAAACAGGGACCTAGCGTCTGGCCCAAATACCAACCTCCCCCCGCATATGAATTTCTGCAGAAGATCATGAGAAAAGTATTAACTACAAAGTGCAGTAAAAGTTAAAAAATTGCAGAAAAATAGTTCGTGAAAAAACTAAAACTTTTGATAGACAAATGAATCCCATAATAGCAGAATGATACATCATTTCAAGAGGTCAATACCATACATTAGACGGGAGAATAATGAATCCTCCTATCCTATCAAAAACATAAAGATCCCAACGAGGCAAACTGACCCAAAAATGCAATGTGTTCCAACACTTTAGTAAACAAATGATCGATCCCTTGAACCAGCCATTAACCAAGCACCATCACAGGCACAATCCTATCCTACAACTGTAAAAGGAAAAGAGATGATCTAGATGGCATTTCGTGGCAAACAAATACACAGAATGCCATAAAATTTCACACTCTTTGTGCCTTTCAAAATCTTCAGGGCATATAAAGAGAAAAGCCAGAGACCATTCGGCAGGTGTACCACAGAATTGGCCATCTATAGTATTATCAGATTATTTTGGCATATTTATGGCTACACGCCTCTATTTCTTTATGAACTTCAATAGTCCAGCTACCATTTGATGAATGTGTCCATGATCATCTCATAACAAATATTATGCAAACTTTGAAGGTCATTTATCTCTCTTGTTTCTCATCCTATTTTACACCTTTTACGTAAAACAAATAAGCACCAAAAACATGATGAAACATAATCGTCCTTTGCTTATGTAACATCAATCTTACACTTTACAATACCATCAATATTACCAGCCATCATCCATTATCAAAAAAAATTAATGTAACAGCCAATAGCTGTACAGACAACTACTTCATGCGAGAGCAAGCAATGGGGACATCAATTTCATCTTATCTTCAAAAGTAATTACTTTGACCTTGGAAGAATGGCCATAAGCTGGTGATAACCACATAATATTTCTCATCCTTCCAGAACTTGTTCTACCCCAAACCACTCATATCACACCAAACATGGGAATAGTAGACATCTGTCTGTGCTGCTCAAGTGGTCCATCCCACATTCTAATTTAACCCGATCAATAATCTATACATCAACTTTACAATTTATCTTTCGCCAGGAGTCACTTTCCCGAGAGGATTAAAAAATCTTTCGTGACAACTCTATTCAGAGGACAGAATCACAAAAAATTATTTGAAATAAATTTCATCCTTCTTAGACAAACCTAGAAAACATAAATAAGAGAAGAAAAGGTGCTATTCAATGATTTCAATCCAAGGTCTTAAATTACTTCATTATTTTTTTTTAAGCAAAACTATCATAGTATCATTCAAAGATACACATTGGAAGGGGATCAAAAGCCCAAACTCACTATTGTGTTTAATTCTACCTTTATTTTCACCCGAAAATAGCAAAACTTTTGAGGGGATGAAGGCCAAATTCTGCACTTCATAAATTATTTCACCAAAAGTCAAAGCAGGCTAATTGAGCCTAACACTTACAAATAATTAATAAGACGCAATATTAAAAGTATTGTAGCAGATACCTTTGCCCTTAAATAATCATAAATCAAACAATTGAGTTGAAAACTAACTGTAATCACGCACACACAGCTCAGCATGTTGTACAGTCCCCCCAGAAAATAACACATAACCGACCCCAGTACTAGCTCAACTTTCAACACACGCCCAACTTTTAATTTTCAAAATAAAAACATGCTCCAAGTAAAAAAAAACAAAAAAAAAATCCAGCTCCAACTCGACATTCCTGCAACCAAAACTACCCGAGAAATTCAAAGCCTTTAGCACGACGCGAATCAAAGAGCCGCGAACCAGAGCATACCCAGATGGCATAAAAAGCTAAAATTGCAACGAAGAAGAGGACAAGAAGCAAACTTTACATTACTTCCTTTCCAAACTTGGTACACGCGCTTAGCAGCCATGAAGGATCTTTCTTGGCTGGCACACTAGGTGAGGAAAGAGTTGGAGAGGTGGGAGTGGGAAGTGTTCATCTTACTCCCATTCACGCTCCACAGAATCGGAGAGAGGGTCAAAATTTGTGGGCTCGGTCTGGAATGCGATGGAAAAGCTTCACTGAAAAGAAAAAGAAGAGAGAGAAAAGGGAGTGATTGAGTTTCCAGAGATGGCGGTTTCCGAGTTTGGAATTTTGGATTTGCACTGAGGAATGTTTCGGGGGAAATGAAAAGAAAATTTGGAGTGAGTGTGCGCGGCTATAATGTATTGTATTCAAGCCAAATCCAAGTGAAAAATAATTATGAAATCTAATTTTTCAACAAGCCCTTTTTTTTTAATCTTTCACTCTCTTTTCATTAGACACTTTTTTATAATTGGATGATTATTAAATCAATTTATTATAAACTACAGTAAAGCTTACTGTTAATTTAGAAATAGCATATTTCTTAGACAACCATTTTTTATTGAAAACACCTTTCACTTTTTATTTATCAAATTTATTACACTTGCTTACTTCTTCACAGAAAAATTAAATCTCAAATGTATTTTAAAATAATAAAAAAAACATTTTCTTACATTTCTTTTTCACTGGAACAAATTCGTGCTAAGTTTTACAAATGAATCACATATCATATTCAATCAAATATGCTAAATCTTGACCAACACCCTTTTATTGGTAAAAAAAAATTCACTAAAAATATAAAATTAAGAAAGATAATCATTAAACATACATATATTACTAAGGTTAGCTTCAATATATTGTCATACAATTAATAATTTAATTAATTAAAGAAAATAAGATAAAAGAAATATTTTTAAGAATTCTCTAGTGAGATCTAATACTTATTGAGTTTTATTAATAGTGTAAAAAATATAGTAATTTGAAAAATAAAAATACCAAAAATAAAAATAAAAAATTTGTCTTGTTTTTATTTTGGTTTGATTTCATCTTCTCACCTCATTCTCTGTGGGTGTGACTGCGAACTCATTTTTAGATATTCACTTGCCAAATTTACTCTGGACACGTCAGCATGTGGTGGGTCCTGGATTCAGTGGCATGATCCAACGCTTCTGATTGAGATTGATATACTCCACACCACTCCTTTCTTTTTCAAGGAGTTAGGTTACCCAAGGGCACTCCTGACAAAACCAAAAGACAAAATGTTGCATTTAACCAAAATATTATTCAGTGAAATTTTGTCATCTTCTGTGTCAGAATATAATTTCATGAACCCCTTTCGATAATTTTCAACTTTAATTTATTTTAAAAATTATAACTTATTTTAATGGGTTAAAATCAAGTAAAATCCACTGACTGTCCTCAGTTTTGTGGTAATACTCACCTTCTTTCACTTAAATGAAATTGTTATTTTTAAGTAATTTTAATCGCTATTAAAATGTTTATTTTTGTCTAAAAATTAATCAAAACTAATATAAATATTTTTATTATGAGGATAATTTTGTTATGATAACCTCTTACTCGCTATGTTTATTTTAAGCAATGAGTTTCCTTATTTATAAATAATACTAGTCAGTTGAATCATGCTAAATTCTTATTTATTTAAATATTATTTTGTTGTCGTATATTTATGAATGCAAAATATCCTTATAGTTGAAAATCATGAGACTAATAGGTAATAAAACTCGTTTAAATATTTCTGTAAATAAGAAAAAATTAAAAATAATTTTGTACAGTAAAATTTTTCTGATCATCTTAGTGTTGAACACTAAACTATAAGCCAGTAATTAAGAAATTATTACCTCGGTTACATCATCACTGTTATGTATAAATTCATAGTCACTTAACCAAGTAGCTAGTCAAATTTAGTAATAGAGTTTGGTTTGTCTCTAAGAAGATCTCTCTATCCCTAAAAATTGTTCACTTATTCATTAAAATATAATAATATATTCTTATTATTTTTAAATATGAGTATTCATAAAAGATTATGTAAGTTGTGATAATATTTTTAATTATATGATAAATTGTAATTCAAAATTCATTTTGTAGTGTGCCAAGGGGCGAAAATAATTTCTATATTTTTGTCGGAACTGGTACAAAAGAAGAGAATAATTAAAAATTATGAAAGTGATTTTTAATTAAACAGGTGTACAAATATGATAAAACAAATTCAATAGTTCTGAATAAAAAAATGGAAGTGAATGAAGATAATTGGTTAAAATTATGATTTTATAAAATTAAGTTTTGAAAAAAAAAAGTAATTAAACGAGAGAGAGTGTACTTTATTTGTATAAGAATTGATCTTTTGCAGGGAAGAAATCTTAGGTGTTTAAAAAGAATAAAAAGAAGATTGGAAGGAAATAGAGAAAAGAGAAGTTCCAACCTGGCTATGACGCTTTAACCTTCTCCCATATAAAAAAATGTTGCTTTTCCAACTAACAATAATAATCATAAATATTCCATGCCCAACTTGTTCACTAAAGCTTTATTCATTCTCCTTGCAAAGTCAGCTTTTTAACCATACACACCACCTCTTTCACCTTCATATCTGTCTTTCTTCTTCCCAACATCTACATCTTTTCCATCAACTAAACTGAATAAAAACTATAACTAAAACAAATTTATAATATAAACCTATTCTTAGTTAATTTGTTTACTAAGATTCTGTCAAGTTTTAAGGTGGGGTTTTATATGTAATATACATAATGTATTAGTATAAAATTAATTCTCAGCTTCCTTCCTCTTATTGTTATTATTATGTATGATTATATGTGGTGGTATGTCAAAGAGGATGTTCCTTGTGGGTTACATAAATATCAGTAACATCTGAGTTAACTATATAAGAGATCGACACTATTCTGATATCACTGTTGAATTATAGGAAGGAGTTTTCTGTGGGTTACACAAACACCAATAATATCTAACACAACTATATAAAGAATCAATATCACTCTTTATCTAAAATCTTAAGGTAATGGATTAAATGGTCTTTTATCTTTGTATATTGCTCTAGTTTCTCATTTTTATTAAATGTTAGACTCCCAACATTTCTATCAAATGTTAGATTACCAACAAATAAAGTAGAAAGTTAAATAGACAAAATAATACAAAAATGATAAACATATTCCGTTGTTGTTTACATATATTTTGGTACTTATTAAATTGTTGATGATTTACTGTTTGAATCTACTGTTGCATGTATATGAATTTCATTCTATTTGATAAGTAAACATTTTTTAAGAAATACTGGAATGATTATAAATAAAGTAAATTATATAGATTTTAAAAAAATCCATAAAACTGTGGCTTAAATGATAACAGGAAAAAAAAAAACTGATCTACCAAAATCATCCACAATGTAGTAGAAGTTTTCCATACTGATGCTTTACAACAAAGTATACATTTATTAATAAACATTTATAACCACTTTTTAAGATTCACAATTTTTTACTAATTTTATATTTATTAAAATAACTCAATATATTAAATTTATTATTTACAAAAAGAACCAAAAATAAATAATAATTTTATCTACATAACATATAATTGTAACTTTTTAAAATTAAAAAAATATTTTATAATTTTCTATATTAATAATTATTATCGTGTTTACTTTTTAATCGTGTTTATTTATGATATTAATAAAAAAACTTGTAATGATATACAATTTTAAGATTTATAATTTAGAATTGATATTTTTTTTAAACTCAGTCAATTTTTAAAAATGATCTAAATCAAAATTATAAAAAATGATTTATTTTATAATTATTTAAAAGAATATAATTATATTTATTAGAAAAGAAATAATACGTTTTATTTTTTATCATCATAAAATAAAACAAACATACTTGCATCTAAGTATAGGTGTTTTTCATATAAGTCAATTATTTGTCATGTATTAAAAATTATTAAATAATATAAATTATAAATAATCACATTAATCCTGATGAAATTTATATTTTACAAAATATAGTTTTTTTTCTTTTTGTTTGTATTCACTTAAAAATATTATTATTTACTTCCAGTTTATGTTTACGTTTTGAATGTTGCTCAACGCGACCAGGAACTGTGGATCTGAAAGAGAGAAAAAAAAACAATCTGAAAATTTTGAACAAATGTTTAAGAGGAGACGAGACAATCACCATGTGCGACAAAAAAAAGGAGTTCGAAAGACACTGAAAATGTGTAGGAGTTTTGAGAAATACGTTGGTGATGATAGGATGGTCGCATGGTCAAAACAATCAAAACTGTGTGATTATCGATCAAAACTGAAACTCCAACTACAACAGAGCTGCTATCGACAACAGCGGGTGCAATGATAAAGGAATTTGACTCTGGTATCATGTTCAGTATAATAAAACTATGTATATGATTAATCTTCTTTGGTTTGAATATACATATAATGTAATTTATTTATGATATAAGAAATATTGATAAGTTTACTATACAATTAAGGAACAATAACAAATAAATTAAATATAAAACATAAAAATAATACATCTAACACTTTTATCAAATTGATACATACAAATAGACAAGGTTGTCGTTGGCCGCACAAAGATAACAAACATTTATTTATAAAATAACTTAACTTTGACACCATGTTAAATATAGTATGTATGAGATTAATCTCTCTTGTATTGAATATACATATATTCATACAATAATATTAAATAGTTTTTTCACAACAAAATCTAATTAAATAAATATTTTATGAAAAAAAATTAAATAAATATATACAAATAAAATATTAAATCACTTGTCTTATATTTTTATCAATAAAAACTAAATTGGTTAATTTATTATTATAATAATTTTATTAACGAGAAACATGAGAAACTTTAATTAGACTAAAATAATGTATTTTTTTATACATATGATCATGATAAAGATGCAAATTTTCTTAATAGACAGTTTCATCAAAGCAATAGTCAAATTATTATGTAATTTTCATTAACTATTAGTGTTCTCAAAATGGATTGTAACTTGCAAGCTAACTCAATTCATCACGGGTAAGCCAGGTTGGGTTTGAAGAAAAATGTAATTTTTTTATGCGGGCTAGTTTTCAATCCAGCTCACCGAGTTGAATCCATGGTGAGTCGGGTTGGCTCACTAACCTACCTAATTTAATTTAATTATTTATTATTTTTGTTTCAATATTATTAGTTAGCATTTTTTTTATTATATTATAGATGCTGATAAAGAATGAGATGTTTTGAAGAGAGAAAAATATTATAAATTTTTCAATTATTCAAGACTCTAATATTATAAATAGAGGAGTGATACAAAAATTATATATAATACTTTTTTTTTATTTTTTTTGAATGGTTAGTGTGATGTTTATTTAGATTTAAATTAAAAATATAATTAAATGAGCGAGTGAGTTAACCTGCTTAACCCACCAACCGATAAATCGGCCAAGTTCGAAATCTTTAGTATACCATTATGTACATAGATTATAAAATAATGTTTTATTCTTTTCAAACATAAAATTTTAAATTTTAAAATAAGCAAAAAGTTAAATTTATTTAAAAAAATCAAAAAATCAATTGATAACTTGATCTAAGTTTCATGTACGTAGTTACGAAAATATTTCCTTGAAAAAACCTTTGATGAGTTGAGTTTCGGTCCTGTGAGTCCAAAGCCAGGGCCATCTTTGGCGTCATTATATCTGTATTTGGCCTGCACCGTTTATGGAAACCCACCGTTGCCGACGCAGATCTTCTATTTACATTGGAAACCGATAAGCACATTCAGAGTTGGTTCCTTGATCATTGCGTTTCCCTTTTGTCGCTCAGGTTTCACTCTCACCGTTTTTTTTTTCTCTTCTGCAATGATGTTGAGTTCAATTTTTTGATTATGTTAAATTCTTAATTTGGGAGGCGAATTTAGCCTTACCATTGTTTTCGATGTCTCGTTTTATCCCCTCTAAGTTTTAGGGTTTAGGAAATTCTATTTGAATTATCTATTGTTCTAACTGTTCAAGCTTATTCTTAGTAGCGGCTCTGGACTTGTGAAATTGTGACTCGGTAGGTTAGGTCGCCTTCAACTACCTCGTGTCCCTATACATTAAGTTTAATTGTGATAGGGATAGCACCCAATTAAAATGAAGACAAGTAAAAGGAAGGGCCAAAAACTGGAATAATATCTCTATATTATGCCCAGAGAAATTTGTTATGACATTGTGTTTTTTCAGTAGATTCACACTCTTGCAATTGAGAAGTCGTGAAACTGTAGGTTGAAATAGTTTATAAGGAAAACATCTATTGGGATTGCTTGAATGGGTAAAGCGCTATTTCTAACCCATGTCTTTAATGGTGGAAAGTAGCGATATATGTTTGTTCTCACTTCTTATCTTGTTGAAGGAAATTTTTAACAAATTAAATTTTATTTATATATATATATATATATATATATATATATATATATATATATATATATATATATATATATATATATATATTTTAAATATAGAAAAAATGAACTTGATCCTCCCATAGTGATTACAAAGTTGTGGTTGTTTTTCTACATTTCCATTTTGAATTAGTTATTACATTTACTTTTGATACTAGAAGTTCCGATTAATTTGCTAGTTGATAAGCTATCCCTAAAATTATGTATGTTTTCCAATTTCACAGGTTACCACTACAATCTTAATCTTTGCGTAGATGGTAATTTTTTCTTCTTTATCTTAGTTTTTTACGTTACTTCCTTCCCCTTGTCTTACCTTTTGCATTTTTATATTATTATTTTATTAAAAAACAATATTGTTCATGTTAGTGTTTGTTTTCAGTCAATTAACAAGGACATTGTTACTTTGAAGGATCCTTTTATTGAAGAGTTGCCTCAGTACATACATATAAATCAGAATGAGTTTTTCATGCGAAGGTTAGTAGTTTCTTATACAGTATTTCCATTATGGTGTTTTTTTTATCACTCCCTCCTCCTCTTCTTTGTTGATAAGTCCAATTCTTTATGATCATAGCATAGCATATTTTGATGGAAACTGCTTCTTATTATGAAATTGAATCCACACCCCATGTATTGTTGAAACTCAATTCATACCCATGCATTCTTGAACTTGATTGACTACTTATTGCTTAATGCTGTCTCACTATAATTCACTTGAGATTGAAAGTATAAAATAATTCTTGAGGGCTTGATTGATCCCTCTCATAATCTTCTATTTATAAAAATAAATTGATACAAGAGTACATGATTAGGTAACCTTAGTAGATACAATATAATCATGATAAATAAGGTAACTCTAGACACAATGTAATCATGATAAATAGGGTAACCTTAAACACAATATAATCACGATAAATAAGGTAATCCTAGACACAATATAATCATGATAAATAGGGTAAATATTCTAACAGTCCACCTCAAGCTGGAGCATACAAATTGTATGTGTCAAGCTTGGAATAAATAAACTCAATCCAACAAAATCAACTTGTCTAAAATGTCGAGACAATAGACGTTTTGGCTCCGAACAAGATGCACATATGCTTCAAGAGAGAATGTCTATAAACCAAATTGGACTCATAAACCAAATTGGACTCACAAACCAACGTAACCAAAGAGACTCTTCATAAGCTTATGGAGAATAATATTGGACAACCACGAAACTTCATCTAGCACCATGAACCTTCAAGTAATGACTTTGACAAAGTTGATTTCCATCAAAAGTGAATGACGAGTGGTAGACAACGACAAACTGCAGAAACTTGATTGCCATCAAGTAAGGATGGGGCCTGCATGACTAAAAGCGATAAACTACAAAGACTGGATTCCATAGAGAAAGGATGGGGCTTGTAGTGGCGAAAAGCGACAAACTACAGGGATTAAATTGCCATCAGTGACTGATGGGGCCTGTAGTGGTTGAAAGCGACCAAACTGCAGGGACTAAACTGCCATCAAGTAAGGATGGGGCCTGTAGTGACTGGAAACATACTCCCCTCAATGCAGGGACTAAATTTCCATTACTGACGGATGGGGCCTGCAGGGATTAAATTGTCATCACTGACTGATGGAGCCTGCAGGGACTAAATTGCCATCACTGACGGATAGGGCCTGTAGTGGCTGGAAGCGACAAAACTACAGGGAATGCCATCACTAACTGACGAGGTGATGGGGGCCTACAGTGGTTGAAAGGACAAAACTGCAGGGACTGCCATCATTGACTGATGGAGCATGTGGCTGGAAACATATTGCAGTGGTTGGAAGCATACTCCCCCTCACGACAAACGACGGAAATGATGACGCCGCCGATGACAAATCGTGAAGGTGGAAGATCATAATGGTATCTTTTATTCATCAAAGCATCCAAAAACAGATCTAATAAGGGACTGGTGAAATTGTTTGACTAAGATTCTGAATCTGGCCAGAAATAGACTCTCCTCATGCCATGAGGAACCTTCAACCTATGACTTTGGTGTTGAAATTCCTTGGTGTTAACTAACTAATTATTGACTCTCCTTGGAGACTTGTAAATAAATGACACAAGCCATAAGGAACATCACAACTGCTACAATACGCAAAGCTAAACAAATATTATGAAAGGAGGCTAAGGAACAATGCTAAAACAGAGGTATAATGCTGAAATAGAGAGTTTTTTTTTTCTTTGGTCGAACGAGACGAACGACACTGACGCCGTGTGATTCCGACACCGGAAAGGTGGCGTGTGACAAAGAAGCGCCGGAAGCTTATCGGAGAGAAGTCGTGCGTGACAAGATGAGAATGAGGCAACGACTAGGGATGGGTCGCACTCCTCGAGGCGCACAAAACCCCTAACTTCGCCAGAGAAAATGTGACAATGGCGGAGGCGAACGTCGGACAAATGCGGCGCACATGGCGACGCCTGGATGAGAACTAGCCCTCTCGCTCAAGGAGGCGATCCAGACCACTAGTCGTCGGACTAAACTGTGGCAGCAGATGGCAACAGAGGACAATAGACGGTGGTTGGCAGCGGACGGTGGGAAACAATGGATAGCAGCAGACAATGACGAATGACGTCGAGAACAGAAGTTGATGGTGACAAACTTCTACAACTCCTCACAGTGGCAAAACAGTGCTAGATGGACAATGACAAATGGCACCAGACAACGACAAACGATGTCAAACAGCGACAAACACAGCGGCGGTGCCTGGACAGCGGAAAACGGTGCATAGACAGCGGAAAACGACGCCTGGACAGCGGAAAAGGGCGCCTGGACAGCGGAAAAGGGCGCCTGGACAGCGGCAAACGGCGCCTGGACAGCGGCAAACAATGCTGGACAGCGGCAAACAATGCTGGACAGCGGCAAACAACACTGGACAATGACAAACAATGCTTAATAGTTGCGGACAACAACTAAGGTTTGAAGACTAGACAAAATTTAGAACGAAACTGCTCATTTAGGTATTTTAGGAAAGATGAATTTTTTAAGGCCGCCGGGGGCCAGCGCCGCCACCGGCGACAACAAAGACAAAGTAGGAAGAGACTCAGACAACCTGCTTTATACCAACTTGAGATTGAAAGTATAAAATAATTCTTGAGGGCTTGATTGATCCCTCTCATAATCTTCTATTTATAAAAATAAATTGATACAAGAGTACATGATAATTAGGGTAACCTTATTAGACACAATATAATCATGATAAATAAGGTAACTCTAGACACAATATAATCTTGATAAATAGGGTAACCTTAGACACAATATAATCATGATAAATAAGGTAATCCTAGACACAATATAATCATGATAAATAGGGTAAATATTCTAACAAATTCTATTAACACAAAACATGCATCTTGATCGGGTTGTTTTTATGAAGTTATCATACAAAAATCTATTGAACAATTTAGCAATGCTGAATTTTGTTTTGGTAGTAATTTAGAGTCTCGTATGATTTCATTCATTTGAACTTTCTATTATGGTTATTGGTGTTTCTTTTGTTGTCCTTATTCATCAGCCATTTGACATAGTTGGAAGTTTGATAGAGTTTGTTTGGATGATTTCTTTTTTCACAAATACTTATATGAGAAGAAAAAAAGAAATAAATTACGTAAGTTTCTGTAAAAGTTAAAACTAGCTTATGCCAAACTAATTTGTACAAGTTTCCTCATATTAGTTTCTCCAAAACCTAATATTTTAGTTATGTATAAGTTAGTTTTAGCGGTTGAAGATATCAAGTATTTCATTTTCCTTTTTATTTGTGTCTCCTATAAGTGATTGTAAATAAGTTTATCTAAATAGACACTTAGTCTCAATTTCAAGTATCATCTCTCTGGCTGTCTCCTGATGACTAGATTTTGTAAGATGAAGCTGTCCATTTCCTTTGAGACAGTACCCGTGGAGAACTGGAGAGGGAGCATAATGGAAGGGGTTACCGGACAAACAAGAGTTAGTAAGATTAAGCAGCCCATCCAAGGAATAGTGGACATCCTTCCCAGTATCTGAATGTGTAGAAAACTTAGTAAGGACAGTAATTCTAAAGATGTAAACCTGGCTAGGAAAAGAGTTGGTGTCATTATAATTGGATTACATCTTTTAAAAAAAACCAAATACTGGTTTACTAACTAATTACATTCCTCACCATCATCTACACCAGCCTAGGTTATAAAGCCCATTGTACCCCTTACTATCAATCCAATCTTAAATGCAAAATCTGATGAATATTTTGTATTGGAATTCTGGATTAAGCATCAAAAGTTTTATTGAGTTGTTTACCTTTCACTTCATTTCTTTCCAGGCACAAAAAACAGAAGGAGGAGGATATTGCTATATGTGAATGCAAATATGATGCTGATGACACTGACAGTGCATGCGGGGATAGCTGCTTGAATGTTTTAACCAGCACAGAATGCACCCTTGGTTATTGCCCTTGTGATATCTTGTGCAAAAATCAGGTGAGTTCATGTTTAGCTCTGTATACGGTTATATATATATATATATATATATATATATATATATATATATATATATATATATATATTATGCATCTGTCGGTCACAAAAATTTAAAGATACATTTTTTTTGTTTTACTATAACTACCCTGCTGGTAGCTAGGGTTGATCATGAGAAGTTAATTCCTTTTTATCTCCCAACCTGTGTTTGAGGGAACTTGACCTAATTATTGCTTACTTATATTCTGTTTTTTTTCCCTTTCATTTTATGAACTTCTCAGTGGTGCTCAAGAATACCCTTCTAGAATGTTTTTGAACCTTTGAATTTATTTTGGACGAGGCCAATATCAATTACTATATTCATGCTCCATATGTCTTGGTTACAGAAATTTCAGAAGTGTGAATATGCTAAAACAAAGTTGTTTAAAACTGAAGGCCGTGGATGGGGTCTTTTGGCTGATGAGGATCTTAAGGTAATCATATGATATAATATATTGCAATGAAATTAGCAAAAGGAAAAAGGGAAACTTTCTTGCAAAAACCTGATGAATTTCAATGCATTTTATATTTTATGGGCATGGCTTATCATGTAGTCATTCCTTTAGTTCAGCAGTGCCACACTTCAATTAACATATTTCATATAGGCAGGACAATTTGTCATCGAATACTGTGGAGAAGTTATATCATGGAAGGAAGCCAAACGTAGATCTCAGGCTTATGAAGATCAAGGTAAAATGCCAATAAATTCAATGCTTCTGTTTGTCTGGTATTTGACTGTACGTTTTTTAAAAACTTGTTTGCTTCTTGCAGGCCTTAAAGACGCATTTATCATTTGCCTTAATGCATCTGAATCTATTGATGCAACCAGGAAAGGAAGCCTTGCTAGATTTATAAATCATTCCTGGTAATCACTATATACAAAAATACGAACATTAAGTAAATCGAACCTGCTAGTATGCAAAATATAGTAGGCGCTTTTTCTTGTTCTCCTTTGTTTCCCTTGCCCAAGGTTTGATATCAAATGAATACTTTTAAGTTTGCAGTCAACCGAATTGTGAGACGAGAAAATGGAATGTGTTGGGGGAAATAAGAGTTGGAATATTTGCAAAACATGATATTCCTATTGGAACTGAATTAGCTTATGATTATAATTTTGAATGGTTTGGAGGTGCAAAGGTTCGTTGCCTATGTGGTGCACTCAAATGTTCAGGGTTCCTTGGAGCAAAATCTCGTGGTTTTCAGGTAAGCTTTATATAGGTAGTTTTAACCCTACAAAAATGAAGTGCTTGGATGAATCCTTTTGATACTTTGCAAGGCGTGATTGTTGTAGTCTTGTAGATTATGAGCTTTTAAGTCCCGCTGATAGTTTGAAAGATGATGGTTAGATGTTTTTTTATTGTAGTGTAGACGATTGATTATAAAACCTAAATAATATGGAAAATGTGTTAATGGAGGCTTTATTAAAGAGACGAGCTCTTCTGTTCAATTTGATTATCAGTTTTGATCCACTGCAGAAAACATGGTAGAATCTTGCCATAGGTGGTTTGGGCATGTGTAGTGATGATCACTAAAGGTCTGAATTAGGAGAGTAGATCACATTGAGGGTAGCCTTAGTGTTTGGGGCAGAGGGAAGCCCAAAAATTATAAGAGATTTTTGGGAGGAATTTAAAGGTCTATAGGTTGCCTATTGAACATAGGAGCAATTGTTTCTAGGTATTATGTTTTATATCCAGGAATCACATTCTCATGAATACTATGTTCAAGAACAAAATTTCCATTAAAATGTTTGGTTGACATTTAGTAATTTTATGGTAAATAAATTTATTCAATAAAAAGTTGAAAAAATGAAAGTGGAAGAAACTTATATAACTTATGTTCCTGTGAGAATATTTTCATCACCAAGGGAAACATGAACATCTCATTACTAAGAATCAATAATTCCTGAGAAAATTTATTATAAACTTGTACCAAACATGGTAATTTGGTATTCAGTAGTTCACTTTCTTAGGAGTCCTTTTTAATACCTTGAAACAAAGGCTTTCTTTGATTGATCCATGTAACCAGCCTGACTTACTGGTAAAGGGCTTGATTGTTGTTGTATCAGTTTTGATCTAGTGGAATGCACGCGCTGAAAATCATTTAATCGGGGGAAGCACTTTTTTTAATAATTGGAAATAGCTAGCTTTATTCCTTTCTTTTTCTTAATTTTCCTTTTTTTTATTATTATTATCATTATTATTATTATTATTCATTTTTAATCACTATTTTTCCTAATGTTGGGAAAACTATGAGCAGGAGGATACTTATCTATGGGAAGATGATGATGATAGGTAATTGTTGATGTGTTCTTTCGTTACGATTCATTCCTCTCTAAATAACAGCTTTCATCTTCTCTTTTAGGAATCTGCTGACCACTGTAATAATCAAACATAAAATGATTTAGTATTGAGTACCTATCCCTGAAACTACTGTCATTGTTTCAAAATTTTGCTTTCTTACTATGGGGAAACAAACTACCATCATCAACCAGGTTACAATAGCACATGGAAATCTTGAAAATCCAGTCATTACATTTTAATTTTGGAACAAAGTTAAAAGTTATGTCATGAAATGTCATTATATATATATATATATATATATATATATATATATATATATATATATATATTGCATTAAACATTATAATTTTAGGGATAAATGTTTTTACTATTTGATAATATTGGTTATTTTGTGATTAGCCCCTCTATAATTTCTGTTGTGATCCCCCCCTCCCCCCTTATATTTAACCTTGAAAATAAAGTACCGTGTTTTATTCTCTCACCGGTGCATCTGTCAGGAGAAAAGGTGAGCGACTTGTATTTCTTTGCAAATACAAATAAAAAAGTCAAATAGATTAATTCCAAAAACATTTTTTTTAGAGATTAAAATATTAAATCATTTCATTTTTAATATACAAAACCGAAGAAAATGACTATTTTTTTTACTTTCACTTATTAACCTAATTTAGAAGATTCTTTTCTTCTCCTTATTGAAATAAACTTTTTCTCCCGATATTTATTTTTAAAGAAAATAGATATACATCGACAATGGAAAAATGGAAAACAGTTTTACACTTTTTCGGTCACAGACCACAGTGTAAAGTAGCCATTGAACTTTTATTTTATTGTATCAGAGCAAGAAATGTGAGCATTATAACTTTTCAATAAACAAAATTTAATTATCTCTAAAATACCTGATTAATAATTCTAAAATGCCTGATTAAGATTAACAACTCTTTTTCCTGATATTTATTGTATTTATGTACAACATATCTACATTGTAAGTTTTAATACACAATTAAAAATAATGCTAAATTTATTTACACCATTCCTTTCATTCCTTTTTCTCATGGTGATTTGGTGCATGATTTTCTTGTTGATGTTTTTGGTTACAGGTACTCTGTTGAGAAAATTCCTGTATATGATTCTGCAGAGGATGAACCAGTGTCAAATGTTAATGGACGAACTGAATCCTCTTTAGATGTGATGCTTAAAGCTGAGCAACTATCTGAGTCCACTGGTTTCAATGTTCAGTCCCTTGATTCAGTTCAGATGAAAGATTTAGATGTCAAAAAGATTAAGACTGAAGTAGCAGATGAGGATATGCACTTGTACACCCACGATACTGAACAGACGCTTTCACAAAAGAATGCAATGATATCACGAATCCGAGGTAATGCTGCAGGCAGAAACTATCACATTGGACCTAGGTCCATTTCTACCAAAAGATCAAGGGCATATAATGGCGGAAGGTTTAAAAATCTCGTAGAGAAGAGAATTGATGCCAAGTTTGCTGCTGGCCTCCTAGCATCCAAGGAAGCACAAGAGGAGATTTTAAATTCTGAGGTACATTTTCGTTAGATTTTGTTGTTGCTGATTACTGAACATTATAACCTTGGCTCTTAATGTTGTCATTAGCGGGGACTTAATCTCAGGTACGTCCTCTTGCAAAGATAGCTTTAGTAATGTAGTTATCAGATTCGTGATTGGATCTGGAGGATCCTTTGTTTTAAATGACTAGTTCATAATCTAGATTTATCATTTAGAGAAAAGTAAATGTCTTTGAACTTAGCTGGAAGCCTCGAAGAGTTTATCTAGGGGGTGGCTGTGCATGATTTTGTAACTTTGAAATCGTAAAAGTTGTTTAATTTGGTGGCAAACCCCAATCCTATCACTTTATATTGTGCGGTTGCAAATCACCTAAATCGTATTTGTTACTGATTTTAATATAGTTCACACTAATCAAGAATGTCAAGTGAGAAAGTAAAAGTGCATTTGTTTTTCATTCGAAATTAGTAAGTTTATAAGCTCTTCGATTCTACTAAATGGTAAATGAATTCTTCCTTTGAACTCTGCACTCTTGCTTCAAAGAAGTAAAATCCTTTGGTTTCATATTGAGGAATTCCTTTTCCTCTGGTCCCAACCCCCTCCAAATCTCTTCATCCTGCAATTACTGCTTAATGCACATCTCTTCTTACCATCACTGCTTAATGCTAATGTAAGAAATTACAAAAGGATATCAATGTCAACATCGAGACGAAAATAATCAAATTGTTGGGCATAGTTTAGATGTGAATTGGAATAGGGGTTTTGTGCATCATAGTAAATGCTTTATTATCACTCAATCATTCATCTCTTATTTAAAGGTGTCTCCATGCAGAAAAGAAAGGATGATGCTACATCTACTCTTGATTCCTTATACGATGAAATACGGCCTGCTATTGAGGAACACGAGAGGGATAGCCAAGACAGTGTATCCACCACTGTCGCAGAGAAGTGGATACAGGCTTGCTGCCTAAAATTGAAGGCTGAGTTTGATCTCTACTCGTCAATTGTGAAAAATGTTGCTTGCACTGCGCAAAGGGCACCTGGACAAGCAAAACCTACTGAAGTAGATAATGAAAACGAAATTAAGTTCTTGACAGGTTGAAATTCTCATTTCATTTTTTCCCATCTGTAATTTTCAACGTCACTGAATGTGTGGGCAAATTTGGGGGGTACTTCTTTTTAAAATTCGTTAAGTTGAGAATCTAAGACTCGATGAATAGATCTTTTCAATATTTATTTGTTATTTTTGCCTAATTTTCCCATATATTTTTCTTTTTTTGTGGAAATGAAAATACATGGAATAAACTATAGGTTGCATTGGAAAAATGAAATACAAATGGTATGTTCGTTGGTCGCCTGTTAATAAGAAGAATTATTTTAGCATGGATGTAATCTTCTCATAGAGGCCAAATCAATGATAACTTCATTAATTACTTGCCAGACATCCCTGTCTGATTGACTGGTTCAAATAGAGCGAATTGTTAATCCATTGGTATCGCATATTCATCGTGGATATTCCTCCTATTAGCTACAGACACCGAGAGTTGATAAGACTGATAAATTTCTCTAATGTGTTATATATATATATATATATTGACCTTCTCATTATACTAAAATACCTTTCTTTTTATTTCTAAAATACCTTGTCTAGATAGTCTTTGATATAGTGAGGGAAGAAAAATGAAATAATGGTGGTACAAATTGAAATTAACTAAAGCGGAATTATAAATTTTTTGCACTGGAGGAAATAAAAAGCAATCAGAGGTGAAATCAAAGAAATAAAATAAAATAAGAATTATAATTTTAGGGGTATATTCAAAAAAAGTACGATATTTCTTGTGAAGTCTCTGTAACTGGAAAGTAGTCTCAGACATTTTGACCATGTGAAATGAAAGGAGAATGAAGTTATTTCGTCTCCTCATGACTACCCATTGCAACATAAATGTCCTTTTAAGCGGAAGGATGCTATTCTATTTTTTCTCTTTACTGTTGTTTTATGTCACTTGTTTTCAGTATGTGCATGACGAACTTCCATGTTAATAAATGATTGGGACGTTGTATATATTAGTGTATTTAAATTAAATTATAGGACTGAATATATTTTTGTATATGAAAATTTGGTGATAAATTATAATTTGTTATACGTTCGAAATTTTAATATATTTTAACTTTTAACTATAAAATAAATTAATACAATTTTTTTAATCAAATCATAATATTTTTTTAGATGTCAAATGAGTAAAAAAAATTAACGTAACAAAATTAAAAATATTTATTTTCAAAATTTAAAATCCAAAACTTATTAAAGTTTATGTTACAATTAAAACAAAATAACAAATTTTGATTTTGAATCAAAATTAAAAATTAAAAATATATTTAATATTTTTTTCCTACTGACCGCCTTATCTAAAAAATCTTGTTTTTTTGAACATAAGAAATAAAGAAGCCATTGCAATTGACGGAAATACTAGATCCACTAAAGAAACAAAAATGGAAGGAAAGTTTATGGGTACCTCGATTGACTATTTGTACTATATCTATTTTTATTTTTGTCGATTTTTATTCTTATTTTTATTAAAAAAGACAGTATATAATCACTAGAATTCCTATATCTTTATACTTAGTATATAGGAATTCTAGTGATTATAGCTAAGCCGATATATATCATAATATACCCTTTTCTTATTCTTAGTATTTTTTTATTATTCTTTTATTTTATTATTTTGATCCTGTATGTTTTTATTTTTTATTTCAATTCCATAATTTCTTTCATTTTTAGTCAAAGAAAAGAAATTATGGAATTGAAATAACCCGTGTTCGCTTCTGTGGATTTGCAAGGATGGATATGAATGGATTTGCAGGATACCCCTTAATACGGTCACTCGCATATATGCGAAGATTTGCATTGATTCACAATAAAATCTCTATTTTGCCCTTAACAGAGTTATGAAAATACCAGCAGGCATGAACAAGGAAAGGTTGAAGACGATTTAGGGGACTGCATAATCGGTTACAGAAAAATATTTTGGATGGAGTGTAATCGGTTACGGAAACTGCGTAACCGGTTACGCTGGGAAGTTATACGAATTGCCAAAGGTGTAATCGGTTATTCCAGCTTGAGCGTGGTTCAAAGACGGATTGGATGCGTTAATAAATAATATTTTATATTTATTTTATAAAGAGGGGTATTTTGGTAATTTATAATTTTTATCAATTAAATTAATTTTTAAAATCTATCACATCAATCAAATTCTACACTAATTACTTCCAAATTCACTCTCAGCCACCCACAAATCCACTCAAAAAAACAACAAAAAAAAATTACCCTCAAATCCATTCAAATCATCACCTCTAAATATTTCCCAAAGAACAAAACCTTGGAGTTTGAATGGTTCCAATCCCAATGCAACAATCCAACCAACCCCGTTGGAATAAACATGTGAAATCACAATTTAGCATGAATACGAAACCAGATTTTCAATCCTCAAGGAAGTAAGTGCAGATAATGGGTGAAGAAGTTCAGTTGACGATTATAGATGAAGAAACATAATTCAAAACTGTGGCATAATAACAGAGTATAGATATTGAAGCTGAAAAGACAGCCATTTGATGTGAGAAACCCTTCTCCTTCCCTCTCTAAGGTCAACAGAGCCACTAATAATGAACCACTGAAGTCAACAAGAGCCAAAATTCACAGCAGAGGGAGGAAAAAGTAAAAGAAAAGTGGGGTTAAAATGGAGTTCATGAGTTAAGCAAATCCGTTGACTGGTCTCCCATCAGCATTTCCACGAAATCACTATCACACTTCCTCTCCATTTTCCATTCCCTCTCCCTTAACCATTCATCTCTATCTCTCTCTCTCAAGATCACTCAGTCAATCAATCATTCCACCCCTCCCATGGACCACGCTTTCCAAGCCATCGTCGCTGCCATAGGTAGCTTCTTCGTCGTCACGCTTCTCCTCGCCGGCGTCATCATCCTCTGCCAGCAGTACCGCAACTCCTCCAAAGCCCGCACCCGCGCCATTCAGAGATCAACTCGACCCGCCCCCGCCCGCGATGCCTCTTTTTCTCTAGCCGTTGTCGACGCCAGCTGGTCCTCCGACCCCAACCTCATCAAGATCACGTGGGAAGAGCTCGCCGTCGCCACCGAAAACTTCTCTCCGCACCTCATCGTCGGCGACGGCAGCTTCGGCCTCGTCTACAAGGCCCGCCTCTCCACCAACGCCCTCGTCGCCGTCAAGAAGCTCTCTCCTGACGCCTTCCAGGGTTTCCGCGAGTTCCGGGCGGAGATGGAAACCCTAAGCAAACTTAACCACCCAAACATCGTCAGAATCCTCGGGTACTGGGCCTCCGGCCCGGAACGCTTACTCGTCTATGAATTCATCGAAAAGGGAAACCTCGATCAGTGGCTCCACGAGCCCGATCTCTCCCGCTCCCCCCTGTCCTGGGAAACTCGAGTCAACATCATACGCGGCGTGGCCCATGGGCTTTCCTACCTCCACGGGCTCGAGAAGCCCGTCATTCATCGCGACATAAAGGCCAGCAACATCTTGCTGGACTTCAAGTTTCAGGCCCACATCGCTGATTTTGGGCTTGCCCGCAGGATGGATAAAACGCACTCCCACGTTTCGACGCAGTTCGCCGGCACTATGGGGTACATGCCGCCCGAGTACATTGAAGGGTCGAATGTGGCGAACCCGAAGGTGGATGTGTATAGTTTTGGGATTTTGATGATCGAGACGATGTCAAGTCACCGGCCCAATTTGCCAATGAAATTGGGCCAGAGTGACATTGGGATGGTCCAGTGGGCGAGGACGATGAAGGAGCAAAATGCGGAGATGGAGATGGTTGATGTGAATATTTCAAGAGAAGGGTTGAGTGAGGAAAGTGTGAGGGAGTATGTGCGCATCGCTTGTGAGTGCACCAGTCAATTGCAGAAGGAAAGACCATCAATGCCAGAAGTTGTAGAATGGTTGGATTCCACGCCTCTCAAACTTTTCATCCCACCATAATCATGTAAATACCTACTACTCCTACTACACTCACCCCCATTAAATCTACCTCCACTTGTTTTACTAAAACATTATTTACCTTATAATCATACATCTTCTGTTCAAGCTTCCAGTGTCTTCTTTTCTTTACCATTTTAGAGATTATCATTCCCTTTTTTTGTGTGATTATTTTATTTATTATATTGATTTCATTGTGTTTGTAGATTTCACCTCAACCAAAATTTGAATAATATTGAAGATTTTCGATTCCTCTCATGCCTGGTTGTATAACTAGTACACCAATATATTAAGTTCAAAACCAGTTCAACGAAAAAGTTCAAATTTATTTCTACCATTCAAAGTTATTACATGATTTTATTTAGCTTAGATTTAGAACATGGTTTCCAACTTGGATCTATACCAAAAATAAAAAAGATGAGTGATCAACTCACCTTAACACTAGGAACAAAGTTAACCCAATAACATTGAATAAATAAGTTCATTACATTTAATCTCAATAAAATAAATAAATAAATTAGTCACGAGTGTCATATAAAGTATAATATGCAAGTGAGGATAAATTGAATTTGAACCCCTCCATTTCTAGTTGATTTATCGCTCCCTTCCCTCTCTTTTTCTCTTCAACTCTTTAAAAGATTTCTAATAAGACACTCTCATTTAAGTGAAAATTTTCAAAAGTGTTGCAGTAAGGTGATTTTCGCTTTAAGAGGCTACATTTTTGTTTGAGCGAAAAGGATGGAGAGTTAGCTAATGTTTTTAATCAAGTGAAACAATGGACTTAACTTCCTTTTTTATCATCAAGATTTCCTTTTGAAATGAATTTTTCATTCATGTATTCAATACTACATGAACATTATACAAAAAATGATTCTAAATTAAGATAAATTTTAACTAAAGTGTACAACAATTAGTTTTTGTTGAGTGTCATCTAAAAATCTTATTTCTATTGGATATTGATATTTATCATCGGTTGAATGTTTAAGCCCTTTATATTTCATGACCTAAAACAAACATAATTGTGTGAAGTATGAATCCGTCCTACAAAACTTAGACGATTTATATCATAACATGAGATGACTTGAAGAAAAGTACATGACACCCTTAGATACCAAGCAATAAAAAATGTGTTTCCCGTTAACTAGACTAAGATCTCCACATATATCCTCATATTGAGGACTACTCATGAATGCTTCAATTTAGAGTTTTGAAAAACTTTGGATTGGAATAATAACAATTCAAATATTGATGGTATATGTTATAAAAGTTTTAACACAAAGTCTCCAAAATATATATATATATATATATATATATATATATATATATATATATATATATATATATATATATATATACCAACTTTTGAAATATAGAAAAAAATTGTGGTGAAATGTAAAAAAAAAAATTTATTTTTACATGACCAGTCATACACTTTCAACTCTTAGATGACTTGGTCTTCTAGTTACTCCTGTCTCCAATTTGTTTGTTATCGAATGTGTTAAATTTGTATTAAAGTGCTCAAGTAGTACTTTACTTGGACCTCTTATTTATATTATTTGTATTTTTGTATAATCGTTTAAGTACTTTGAACTACTTGATGGTTTGGTCCTTCTTGTCACTCTTATCTTCAATTTGTTTATTATTAAGTGTGTTTCGTTCATCCTGAATGACTCGAGTAGTACTTGTGTAACGTGCTTCAATACTAAGTAGGTGTTTGAACGTAAGAATATATTAAATACAATAATTAATGTAAAAAACTATCTTATTTGGACCTCCAATTTATACAGTTTGTAATGAACTTTTACTTACTATCGACTTCGTTACGGTCCAATCATGTCATAATACAAATTAATTAATTGATTTGTATTATGTTTCTTTTAGACTAGTTAATTGCGTTAGTCCTCAAGTGTTTGAGATTGACAATCAAGTAGATTGATCAATCTACATATTGGTATGTTAGTTTTGATTACTTGACCTGTCAATATATACTATATGTCACTTATTTTTATAAAATTAAAGATTAATAAAAATAATTATTGTTTGCACATTCAGAAATATATTTATTTACAATAAAATAAGTTATAGAAATATATACAATTTTTTTTTTAATTTTAAAAAATTCTTGTTCTTCCACTTTTCTTAATTTTTTTATTTCATCACACTAAGGGTGTGATCACTTTAGATGATTGATTTGAGGAAGAATGAGTAGATGAATTTAAGGAGAATTGAGAGTGAATTGATTGTTGTTTGTTTGAAGGGATTTGGAGGTGAGCAAGAGTGAATTTGGAAGTAAAGTGTGTGAAGATGAGTATAGAATTTGACCGATATGACAAATAAAAAAAATAATTGATAAATATTGAAGATTACCAAAATACCCTTAATAGTATAAAAGTAATATAAAATTGTAAATTTTAATATTATGTATAATTGTAAAAATTATTATAAGAAAAAAATATTAAAATTAATTTTTAACATAAAAACAATTATATTATTATTATAATAATAATAATTATTATTATTATTAAGGGTTATTTTTGAAATTTTATTTCTCATCCCTCGAATCCTCTCCACTAAGGAGGAATTGGTTTTAACCCTCATCTCTCAAATTCTCACTCACAAATCCACACAAATCACGAACATTCTCAACTCTCTTTTTCTTTATCACAAATAGTAAATCTCTCCAAGCTATACCATGTTCATATTGATGGGTGTATTATATAGGATGGAGAGTTTAACTATTTTCTTTTAAAATTTTGTAATATGGTTCAATCTTTCATTTTTTTCAGTGACATAATGAAAGTAATTAGTTTTAGCTACATCATATAATAACTAATTTAAATATTTTTAAAATTTGTCTTTATCCAAATTTTAATACATTTTAATTTTCAAATTTAAAAAATAGTAAATATAACAATTTTTAACCCAACAATATCAATTTTTTTATATATTAATCTGTTACTGAAAAGTAAAATGTATTAACGGGTATAAGTAATTCAAATATCAACTTAAAAATAATTTAAAACATTAAAATTATTTCACATAAATAAATAAAAATATTATATTTATTTATTTTTAAAGTTTTAAGACTAAATTTGTTAAAACTCAAAACCTATTTAATTATTATGATTATTATTACTCAAAACCTATTTAATTATTATGATTATTATTACTTATCCAATTCTTTTTATCTATTTCTTCCGTATGTAATACACACAACACAAATTTCAAAGTAAACAAAACATTATTTATTATAAAGTTTGGTTGGCCCAAATATGTTAAATTTAATATTATTTTGTATCGGTAGCAGTTGTAAGTCATAATGACAAAGACAGGAACATAATATTTAAAATCACAAATCATTATAATGGTATGTTATTTTTTATAATTTGATTTTGATATTTAGGCGACTTATACGAATACATGAGACCGTGTCATTCGCGCCTACTGTTTTTATATAGTTCGTCACCATATTCTACATGTGTTTATTATAAAACGATGGAAACAGTTGAAATGTTGATCAGAGTTTTCGTTTCTATTTGAGATTGTTCTCTCCCTCTCACAGTAAATGGTCAATTCAAGTATTCCAAAAAACTGTTCTCCCACTTTATTCATTCCCTACTTATTTATCTACTCAAAACTCTACCATTCAACTCTTCTTTTCTTTATACTCATCACTTCTCAGAGAAAATAACAAAATAATATATAAGAAATTATATATTATTATGTTAATAATTTATTTAAAAATGAAATTATGATAAACTATTAACTATATATAATGGAGTATGATTTTACCCATCTATTATATATCTACTTTTTCTAAATCTCTCCAACATCCCATAGAAATTAAAAAAAAAAAAACTTTTTAAATTGTGTATTTACTCTATTTATATTTTTTGTACTTTCTGTATCAACAGTAAAAAATGTTAATTCCGTCAACAGAAACAAATGCATCAAGGCTCGAGTCCAATACACCAAAAAGCTTATATTTAAAAGAAATTAAAAGAAAAACACTTTCACATTATATAGTTTGAAAATCAAAATAAAATTTTCAAATGTATATTTTTTAACCATTTTTTATTTTAAAAGTATGTAATTCAAAAATTATTTTTTACTTTCATATTTCATAATTAAAAAATTAAAATGAAAATTTTCTTTTATTTACACTGCCTATAATATATATATTTAGAGTACACAACCTCCAAGTCGAAGAAAAAAAAAAGAAAAACTTATTCTGTGATAAGTTAAAGTCCTTTAAGAATACACAATCCGAATATCTAGGGTAGATGAAAAAACTTAATTTATGGATCAAAGTTTCTAAGGTATAAATATATACTTTGTAAAAATTATAAATTGTAACCATTATTTTATTATTTATTTCTACATTTTCCTTTTCCTTTTTATCTTTTTTTTTTTTTAAATCCAATTATGTTTTTAAAGACTATGAAAATGATTGTCTCACCATGTTGTCACAGAAAGTGTATAGCAGATAGTATTTTTTGTCCAGTTTGTTTGTTTTTTTTGTACTAAAAGGATAGATAAATTTGAGAGGTGGACTGGGTTGGGCCGTGCAAAAGGGCAATTTGGAGGCTTTTTCTGCACCCCATCAAATTTCTTTCTTCACCGATCACTGAATATTATAAATATTCATAAAGGAAAAATACAAGTAAACATTAATATGATTTTAATATTGATTTTTTAAAACATAATTGATGGTTGAATGTAAGGATAGAAAAAAATCCGCACCTGCGGATATTCGTGGATAAAATTCACGACGGATAGTTGGTATCCACGAATATTTACTATCTAGGATTATAGGTAATGAATATTTTAATATCCGCTTATAAATGGATCGGATATAGGTATTGTACTATTTGATCTGTGGTGCCAGTTACCTGCAAAAAAATAAAAGTAATAATTTAATTTATATTTTATTTAATTCAATTAATTTAAAATAAAATTAACTTATATTTTATTGAATTAAATATAATTCAAATTTAATTTTAATTTATATTTTATTTTATTTAGGTTTAAACTCTCGGATGGTCCTCGTATTTATATGAAAATCTCAAATGGGTCGTCGTTTTTTTTCGGTCTCAATTGGGTCATATTTTTTGTAAAAATGAGCCAATTTTGCCCTAACCGTTAAGTGCTCTCAAACGACGTTAAGTTTAGCTGAGCTGTATTTTATATTTTGATGGCGTGGCATTGTTGATTAAAACTGAATGGCTGATGTGTTTTAAATCACCTTCCACGATCATGGTGAGAACAAGGGTTGAGCAGTCCCTGCAGAGTTCAACGAGGTGCTTCCCGGTGGCAACGCCGAGGTAGGCAGAGAGGAGCTGGATCAAGAGGCCCATGGCCGTTGCCCACATCAAAAGCCACAGGCCCATGGTCGTTGCATACTTTTGATCTGTTATTGAATATTGATACATTTATACTACTGGTTGGATTCAGTTCTTTAATACTCAAAGTATTTTGTCTTTATCTTTTTTTAGTGTCTTTTTCTGCGGACTGCTTCCAGAATTTTTGTTTAATAATGTTACCCATCTTTTTACTTGTACTTTGAACATGCAGCATCATATCAAAATCCTCAAGGGGTACAGAACGAGCATGATCCAAATAATACAACTGTGCGTACTTCTTTGCAATATAGAAATTGCTCTTCTTTGTTCTTGTTCATGACCCTAGTTTAATTGCAGATTTTTGTCGGCAATTTGGATCCTAATGTTACCGATGACCATTTGAGGGTTTATGCACCAGGAGCTGTGCAGAAGAAGCTTTGCGGGTTTCAAACGGCACACTTTTGGGTGGACAAAATGTTCGGCTTTCATGAGATATATCTTTGTGTCCGTACCACCATCCTCTATAAATTGCAGTTATGCAGAATTTTTTTAAAGCTAAACAGGGGCAGTTTTGAAAGCACTGATTTTTATGACCTTGTTGACATTCAAAGGAGAGAATGGAAGATGAGGTGCTTCGTCGGCAGAGGAGAAGAGGAGTTCGACAAACGTGTTCCCAATGACGATTTTTTTTAGTTTGAGAGGGAGAAAGGGCGTGTGTCTGGGGAGCGAGGGTTTGAGGATGGGAGTGGGAAGAAAGCAACTTCGACGGAGGAGGAGCGGAAGAGGTGAAAGGTGATCAATGGTTGGAGGAAAGAAGAAGCGGTGCCACGTGGATTTGATTTTAAAACACATCGGCCATTAATTTTAATCAACAATGCCACGCCATCAAAATATAAAATACAGCTCAGCTAAACTTAACGCCGTCTGACAGCACTTAACGGTTAGGGTAAAATTTGCTCATTTTTACAAAAAATATGACCCAATTGAGACCGAAAAAAAAACGATGACCCATTTGAGATTCTCATATAAATACGAGGACCATCCGAGGGTTTAAACCTTTTATTTATATTAAATTTTATATATTTTTTGTAATTTTATTTAAATTTATTTTAAAAATGTATAAAATATTTTTTTTAATATATGTGGGTATCCGTAGATACCCATAGTTTAAAAAATCTGTGAATTTTTTCAAACGAATATCAGTGCGGATGATGAATGAGTTACATGTAAAATTTTTATTTTGCAGTCAGATATGGGTAATTGGGTTGTAGATAAACACTATCTATACTTAACTCAACCCATATCATCCCTATAGTTGTGGTATTTGACTTAATATTCTTAAAATTGGTTGGAAATAAATGTTATAGAAATAGTTTGAAATGAAGTGATTTAAATTTAAAATGCAATTTTATATTATTTTTTAATCTAATTTATAAAGTAGGCGTAATCCACCTTTATACAATATTATAATCATGCCACTGTACGATTTTATATTAATATATATTGTTAAATTGTTGACAACAAAAGAATAATATATCTCATAATAACTTTTATTTAACATTTATATTATCATATATGAATAGGTGAGTAACTACAGCAATTTTTTCACAAAACATATATATTATATCTCTAAATAGCAGATGATGATGGTTTAGTTTCGAAACATTAAACGACTAAATATGTAATTAAATGTATATATAAAATAAAATCACATATTCACGTAACTATAAAGATAAAATGAATTTGATCCCAATAATTATTATTTTTCTTTCTAACCAAATATACTTTTAAGAACAAACATCAGTTATACAAACAAAACTAAACATATTTTTCATAAAAAAAACTACATTTTTAGCTTTTAAAATAGACCTATAAATTCTAAATTAAATTAAGAACCAACTTAATCCTAAATTAATAAAAAAAATTATATTTTAAAAGTCGTTTCTTAAAAAAAGAAGAAGAAAACTTACCACCACTCGAATCATACTCTTAAATATCAGTTCTATTTACCAAAACGGCGGGTGCGTATGTTTTAATGTTTTATTTTAGTAACTATATTTATTTTTTTGTGTACTGAAATTTAAGATCTAAATCCCCAGTGACCATTAATTTGAACTAATTCAAGGTCTTATTTCGTAATTCACTTTTTAAGTAGTTTTTTCAGAGACTAAATTTATCGTTTACTGAATGTAATTTTATAGAAGAATTTTAAAATAAATTATTAAGCAAATGAATTGGCTTATAAAGTAAATTAATAATATAAAAAAAACATCTTTAAAAAGTTGTTGTTTATATTTTTATACAAAGCTAATGTTTTTTAATTAAAAAGTTTATTGTGTATTCTGAAAATACAAATCATCGAAACCTATATAGAGAGTAAAAAGCTGCATATATTTTTTAAGAATCTATTCACTATTAATAGATATTTTCTACCGGTCATCTCTATTATTTGTTCCGTACGTGTGTATTTATATTTTATATCAGGTTTTGATTTAGTATTTCTGAAAAAATGATGACAATTCACATGTGATGAAACAAAGTGGGAGGCATGAACGTGCCAGTCTCTGATTGAGTGGGAAGAAGGCTCCCAGTCCTATAAATAAGTGGATAGATGTTATAATTTGAAGTATGATTTAACCAAAAGAATGATGGCTAGTGTTAGTGGCATTGCTACCAACACGTCCTTCTGCATTTTGTTATTGCTTTCTTCCTTACTTTTTGCTTCCTCTGAAGCACTTGAAAGGCCTCCAATTGTGAAAGGACTATCATGGAACTACTATTTCAAGAACTGTCCCAGGCTTGAGAGGATAGTCGGAAGCCATCTCCAGAAGGTCTTCAAACAAGACAATGGTCAAGCACCTGCCTTACTCAGGATCTTCTTCCATGACTGCTTTGTTCAGGTATTTAATATATATGTATTAGCATGGATGATATTTAATATTATATGCATGGATGCTTTTTTACATATTTTGAAATTTTGATGATGTTGGTGAAGGGCTGTGATGGGTCGATATTGTTGGATGGAAGTCCTAATGAAAAGGATCAACCGGCAAACATAGGGATAAGGCCAGAGGCGTTGCAGACTATTGAAGACCTTCGATCTCTTGTTCACAAACAGTGTGGAAGAGTTGTCTCTTGCGCTGACCTCGTTGTTCTAGCAGCACGTGATGCTGTTTCTCTGGTAAATTTATTAATTCATTTCATGCATCTTCTAATATATCTTTTATCTCTAAACTAAAATCATCAAAAAACTTATGTATATCCAAATATTAGTACAAGTTTACGTTAGATAAAAACGAAAAAATAAAGTAATATAAAGAAAAAAAATTCATTGACTCGTTATCTTAAAGAGTGGTGTCAATTTTTGTTAAACATCTTCCTTAATAAAATCAACAAAAACTTCCTAATATCCTTCAAAACACACAAAGAAAATACAAGTATAGAAACTGGAATTAAAGAAAGAAAATTTCAGAGTTACTTTTAAAGAAATTTTTAATTTTAAAAAACTCTAAAGAATTTAGAATTAATTTACTCCTAAACTAATTTTGATTTATTTTTATAAATATTAGTACAGAAACTTGTACAAAGATGTATTTTTTCTCCCATTTAAAAATATTCCACAAAAGTTAAATGAAAGAAATTGTGTAAAATAATTTCTTCTCTTGACCAAGTCATCCTGTAAGTGATCATCATCATAGCACTATGACCTAAAAAGAAGGGGTGTAATTATTCTCTACTAGAATGACTACGACAATACTTCTCTTTTTCATTGGTCGGTACAATGAACCACACCACTTTAATAAAAAAATATTAATTCTTTTAATCATTACTCTCTATATTATTAAGAATATTAACTATTTAATGAAAGAATCAATGAGTGTTGCTTATATGTATAAGAATGATTAGCATTCTCTTGATGATTTTTTTCTTTTTTTCTTTTCACTTTGGTTTTAGTCTGGAGGTCCAAAATTTGCAGTGCCACTGGGAAGAAAGGACGGTCTAACCTTCAGCATAAACGGCACAAGAAACCTTCCAGGGCCGTCGTCCAGAACCGGCAAGCTCCTCGAAACGTTCGCCGCCAGAAATTTCAGCGCCACCGACGTGGTGGCGCTCTCCGGCGCGCACACATTCGGGCGGGCCCACTGCTCCACATTCTTCAGTCGAATCAACCAGACGGAGACACCAATCGACCCGTCCTTGGCGAAGAACCTGAGCAATACGTGTCCGAGCGCGCAGTCTCCGAACACGGCGGTGCTGGACGTGCGAACCCCTAACGTTTTCGACAACAAATACTACGTGAACCTGGCGAACAGGCAGGGCCTGTTCACCTCGGACCAGGACCTGTTTAGCGACTCGAGGACAAAAGGGATTGTGAACTCCTTTGCTTCCAATGAGAAAGTGTTTTTCAATAGCTTTGCCGATGCGGTGGTGAAGTTGAGCCAGTTGGATGTGTTGACGGGGAATCAAGGACAGGTTCGCGCCAAGTGCTCCGTTGCCAACAAGAGGAAGGAGGGTTTGGTGGTAACCTCCGTGGTGGAAGAAGCTGTGGATTTACGCGGTCACATGTCACATTAAGGAATGTTTGTTTCTTAATTTAATAAATTAATGACCGTTTCTGCAATGTGTAATCCTTACTTTCTTTCAATCTTCACTTCCTCACCTTTTCTTATCATTTCGTATTCTGATTACCAGTTTTAAACCCTTTATACTCTCATCCCTTCAAAAATCACACTTTTCTTAATATAAAACCAACCCATTCAACCTCAAAATGAAAAATAAAATTTAAAAGTCTTATTTTGCCACGTTGGATTTAATAAGGTGAAAAGGAGAAAAAAATAAACAATAAAAAATAATATCAATTAAATGAAATGTCTTAAATTTTTGTTTTCTGATGAATATATCCTCGGCGGCGTTAGTTTATAAAATATTATTATTATTATAATAAATGGAAATAGAAAGATGATATAGGCAATAAAATTTTAATAATTTAGTTTTTACAACATACGATACATTTTTCCTGTGTTTTTGAAATCTTCAACCATTACAAGAACATGACATCCTCTTAGTCATGGATTGAGAGCTGACCATCCAATGAAAAAATATTGACCAGTAGTATAAAAGTTAAGCTCAGCAATAACAATTATTAATATATAATTAATGAAAATAATAATTATTTAATTGACAACTAATATGAATAATATCATTTATTGATAATAAATGCATCAAACTTAATATAATATCTATAAATATATGTTTAAAAGGACTGTGGGTGATTACAAATCTTTATTAGAAGATTATTAAGCAAAATCACTTATTGGGAGTGTTTTTGACATGTACTCTCTCACATGAAAGAGAGAGACAAACAACACATCTTTGATAAAAGAAGACTATCATTATGCAAAATCACTTACTCAAAGTGTTTTTTACATGCACTCTCTCTCACATGGAAGAGAGAGACGAACAACGCATCTTTGATAAAGATAAAAGAGGACTATCATGAAGTCTATCTCATCTTCAAGACAGCTTGGAGTATTTTGAGTAAGGGACCTCGATACCTTACCCGAAACACATAAATTTTCGCTTATTTTCTTGTTTAGTTATTTGTTTTAGAATTTTGTTCTTGTTTTCGGTATATTTGAACATGTCTTATTGAATATTTCAACAGAGAACGTGAAAGAAGGAAATTAAAATAAATATTTCTAGTTCTTTTCATTTTTAATTGTTAAGATGTTTTTTTTATAATATTTTTAGAACTTAATAACATTTAGACGAGAGTTATTATTTTGAATAATAGGTTTTAAAAAATAGAAGAGAATCGGTAAATAATTTTTTTTTCTTTTTCACAATTTTGAATAAACAATGTAAAATTGAAAAGATCACTCTAGTTTCCATATAAACAAAAAAAATAAATGTTTATTTGTGTTAACACTCGTTTGGATAATTAGTAAAATATTAAGTAAAAATAAGATTTAAGAAAAATTAAAATACTAAAATAAATTAAATTATAAAGAAATACATAACATGTCAAATAGTTAGACTTGATGTTTGCTTAGAAGAAATAATGTGTTTTCATTTGTAAGTCTAGACTAATAGAAAGTTAATTTTCTTTATGTCAATGAATGCAATATAGGATTGGAATTTTTTTCCCTCTTTCCATAGGTATATGGAACATTCAACTGGATACATGAAACATTTTAAAATCATATTTCTATAACTATATTTATTATTTACAAATAGGCAAATACTTTTAAAGTAAATAAACATCCTAAAACTAACGGAAGCCAAATGCTTATAGTTGAGCTAACTATGTAAATAATAAAATTTAATATAGTCTTACGATATTTCAATAGACACATAGAGAGTTTAAAATTTAATGTTTACAATATGACTTACACAAAACAAGATAGATGTTACCAATAAGGACCATTGATATCTTGAAGCTAGTGTGAAGTTTTAATGATGATAAAAGCTGAAGAATTGAAGACTCTAAATGCATCTTTGTTAAATGCATTTTGTAGAAACAAATATATAGGATAAATTGTAATGATGTAAAAACTGTTAAGAAGTTTTCGTGAGTCATTGCGCAAATAATCGATTATCATGAGCCAATTTAGAAGAGAGTTGCTCGTGCAAATAATCGATTATTGTACAGAATAATCGATTATCATTGTTTCATTTAATATTGTCAAAGTCTTTAAAATAATCGATTTTGCTCAGGATAACCGATTATCACATTTTGAAAACCCCATAACAGACACAAATAATCGATTATCACTAGTGGCACTTGGGAGATGTTTTTTCAGTTTTTGACCCTGCACGAAACTAGGCTTATAAATAGAGGTCTTCACAGCTCTTAGAAAGAACTTTTCAATTGAGAGTATTAGAGCTTTGTGCCTAAGGAAAACTCTCTTGAGTGAAAATGATCTATGTCATTTTCAGAATACAGTTTGTCTGAGGAAGTTCTCAAAGTGGTAGAGTGCTCTTGCCTGGTCTTGTGAACAGGAGAAGCTGCGCTTTGTGTATCAAAGGTCAGAGCGGTTCTCTTCAAGTTGACAGAGCTGTTGCTTCCGGTTCGTGCGTCGAAGGAAGCTCTTCCGGTTCGTTTGTCGAAGGAAGTTACTTGTTGCACTCTTCTGGTTCGTTTGTCGAAGGAAGGTGTTTTCTATTCTTTGCTCATTTCATTATCTTGTAATATGTACAACTATATTTTTAGTGAAAAAGGTTAATCACTATAGTGATTAACGACTGAACGTAGAATCTTTTTATTCGAACCAGGATAAAAATTCAGTGTGTCAACTTTTCTATTCCCTACACTCTTTACTGTTTTATGCACTTCAACTGTTTGATAAATTTTCTCTAAGAAAATTGATTTTTTAAAACGGACACTTGATTTGTGACCGTAACACGCTTTTCGAATATCTTATTCCACCGTGCGACTCTATATCGGTGCAATTGTTCCGACAATAGAGAGTGAATAAAAATTTGAAAAAATGTCTTTTTACTAATTTAATCATATGATAAATTATTTGATTAGTTTTTTTCGTCTATTTTACACCAGATTACTTACAATTTAAAGGGAATAAAAATTAAGTTTCTAGATATTCAATGAAGTCTCTTAAGATTTAAAATTATTTTTATTTATATAAGTCATGGTTTGAGTTTCTCATCTAATTATTTTTAACACACTTTTACTTTAATCTTGGCTTTATTTGTGTTGAATGTATGAGTTTATCTTTTTTATGATAACAAAAAGTAATAAAGTTATTAATTTAATTATAAAATTAAATTTAAATAATTTTATAATTTTATTATTGGTAATTTTATTATTTTAGATAATTATTTTATTGTAAATATTTATTTTAGTTAAAAAAGGTTAAATTTTAGAAAAAAGGGTAAAATAATTATTTTAATTTAAAAAAAAAAATGTATACGCCAAAAGCGAAAATCCTCTTATACAATAATATAGATAATTTTAATATTTATATTAATTTTAAAATTATCAATATTGATTATTATATTAAATCTCAAATTATAATTTCCATTTATATAATATTTTCATGCATTGACATATAATGTCTGTTAACTTTATTTAAAATTCAGTGACCCA
This sequence comes from Vigna umbellata, assembly GCF_029865625.1. Lineage (NCBI taxonomy): Eukaryota > Viridiplantae > Streptophyta > Magnoliopsida > Fabales > Fabaceae > Vigna > Vigna umbellata. The sequence goes on along the minus strand of NC_142173.1, from coordinate 30,358,540 downwards.
AACTTCTATCCAATGATCTCAATCATGCCCTCAAGTCCAACAACATTTACTTTTGTTATATGACTTTCTATCAAGTAAATGTAACAAACTTTCATGTCCCCAGTCTAGTGTAATTAATTTTAATCAATTAAAGATAATGTCATACGCTTTTTCTTTTTTACCGTGTAAAACTTATATGATCACTGTAATAAAAGTTTACCTTTTTTAAAATGAAAATTGAAGGAAAATTATGTGATTAAGTAATTAAGATTAATCATTTTTCACTAGTGCAGAAAAACTCTTTAACAACTTTTAGACGTTTGACCATCAAATATCTGATGTAAAAAATGATCGGACATTGTTGTAATTAAAATCACCATTTAGACGTTGGTTGGGGGTTTCTTGACGTCTAAAAAATAAGATACGTCGGCCCCTACAATTGGACGCCAAAAATAGACGTTAATATTTTAATTGGCTTTATACGTCCAAGTTCAGGATATCCGACGTCTAAGACCTATTTAAACTTCGGGGCCCACCATTGGACGCCAATGAGGTAGTCAAATTCCAAAAGTTATCATTTAGACGTTCGATCCGCCACACCGACGTTTAAAATCTTATTTAGACGTCAGCCCCTCCTAACCCGGACGCCAAATATGTCCACTAAAATTATATTTTAAGCCCTTTAGATGTCTGCTAGGAGGAGGTCCGACTTCTAAAGTTATTTAGACGTGCTAGGAGGGGGCCCGACTTCTAAAATGTCTGCTATTACCAAAACCGCGAACACGAGACAACAGTTTACGCACACTTAGTGTTCATCATCTTCCTCACGTTTTCTCTCCATGTCCAAAGCTTTTGAGGTTGTTTTCTCTATTTTGCATCGTTTAAAATTAGTTTTACTCCGATTACATTACTCTTTGATGAATTATCTTCCATTTGAACTGATTATAATGCGTTTTCGTTGCGTTTTGGTGCAGTTTTGCGCGTGTTCTTAGCCAACGATTTTGAGCGTTTTTGGCCGGTGATTCTTGCGGTTTTGAACGGTGCACTCCTCCATTTCCCTCCAATGTGTTTTTGAACGGTGCACATGAAAACGTCTAATGGATTACAGAAACCAAGATTCGTCGAGGACATTAAAAGTCAACTGTCCCACAATTTGGACGTCTATATAGACGTCCGGCCTATACTATCTGACGTCTCCCAACAAAACGTCAATGTGAGATCAAATATTAAAAACTCTAAATAACAGACATTAAAAACCTTTTTTCACTAGTGTTTAAAAAGTTGTTACTGTGATATTTTATTAAAGAATATTAAAACAAGAATGAAAATTATAACAAAACACCTAAACTATAATAAAATAATGACTTAAATATTGTCATCTTTAATATTTAGTTTATTAATAAAGGTATTTAAGAGTTGTCATCGTATAAAAAACATTTATGTAATACTTTGAGCAAATATATTTTTTTCTACCTAACTTCAATTTTAGGTTTCAAATAATGTTGACCCACGGGCCTTACAGTCTTATCCTTTTGTGTATATTTCTTGGATAAAGCTTAACACAAATGACATAATTATGCTTTAACGATACAAACAAATATAAAACGTTAAAATCACATAGTTAATTTAAAAAAAAAACAGTTTAAATGGTAAACTAATTTATTTGATTAATACAATAACATGAATAAAATAAATTAAAATATTAATTATCAATGCTGAAAAGACCATCTTGATTTATATTGTTGTTTAATTTTACATAATTTTTATCAAAATAAAACATTAAAAAATAGTAAAGTAATAAATAAAGCAATTTTGAAACATGTTTCAAGAAGGCGTATGGGACTACATAGAAAATATACCAAAAGAGCAAAATATAGATATAAAAGAAATAGTACAATAAAGTTATAAAAAGCAGCACAAGTTATATATTGATGAGATTGAAATAGATATAAAACTACTAAGCTTTGCGTAAGGTTTGAAAACTCCTATAGGTTTTTTTTTTTATATAAAAGCTTTATTACTTTTCCAAAATTATTAGCTATTGAAAATAAACTGAATAAAATGGTTAATTTTCAGCTTAATTTTTTACTTTCAAGGAGAAAAAATAAATAAATGGAGGTAAAGATGATATTACTGGATTCGTGTATTTTAATTAATTTGGAACAAAACTGACTGAAAAAGAATAATTTGAAACATATTGATGGCCGTCAAAGTTGAATTGTACACGTGCCCTGTTGAGCAGTAGGAACAGTCGAGGGAGCTTTCAAGTTTAGACAGCTAAGAAAAACTAATATTAAAAGTAGATAAATTTTAGAAAAAAATATATTTTAATATCCATAAATTTTTTATATTTATTTGATATATATATTTTTTTAATTTACTTTTTCTGAAAAATTATAAATTTTTTCATACCATTTTATTGTCAAATAAATGTAAAATATATTACTTAAATTTTAAAAATCAATTTATTATGTGAAAGAAAATTGAACGGAGGAGATCGTCAATATATAGGCTCTATTCATTGTAATATAATCTCGTTCACTTGCCTTGTCATTGTCTAACCTTTTGTTTCCTCTGGAGACGTCCTTGAACCAACCACACGGCTGCTGAGAATCCTCGTAATCTGCAAAACTCCATTTATTATTCACATTCACGCAGTGGTCCATTCTTCAGACTCACTAATTCTCTATAAATACTATACATCCCTTGCTACATCTGAACCCATTACCTTTCTACTTTTGATCATGGCTTCTATTTCTTCTAATAAGAATGCTATTTTCAGCTTTCTTCTCCTCTCTATCATTCTTTCTGTTTCAGTTATTAAAGTGTGTGAGGCACAAGCCAGGCCTCCTACTGTCAGAGGTCTATCATATACCTTCTATTCCAAAACTTGCCCTACGCTTAAATCCATAGTTAGAACTGAGCTCAAAAAGGTCTTCAAGAGCGACATTGCTCAAGCTGCTGGCTTGCTTCGCCTTCACTTCCATGACTGCTTTGTTCAGGTAATTAATCAAACACTAGTTTACAGAATGAATAACGGTGAAAAACACACTCCACAAACATAAACACAAACACTTGGTACTCGTGGGCACTAAACATTTTTGGAAGAAAGAATTTGATAACAATTAATCCACATTTAGCTGTTATGAAACATTCATCGATTTGGGTGTACAAAAATCATGGTGAGAAATGCGTTTGATGTAGGGATGTGATGGGTCAGTTTTATTGGATGGATCTGCAAGTGGGCCGAGTGAGAAAGATGCGCCACCAAACTTGACTTTGAGAGCTGAAGCTTTTAGGATCATCGAAAGGATTCGTGGTCTGTTAGAGAAGAGCTGTGGAAGAGTCGTCTCATGTTCAGACATCACTGCCCTCGCTGCACGTGATGCTGTTTTCCTTGTAAGTACCATTATTTTGGAAGACTTCATGTTTTCACTCTTTTTATTCTCTTACTTTTTCTTAACAATTCTATATAATCATTTTTTATTCAATAATTTCATTTAAATTTAATTTTATTATACTAATTTAATAATAACACAGTTGTCAAATGGAAGAAAAAGCAGTCTCAAACTAACTTTTTTCTTTCCAATATTATTCAGAGATTGTGTATTAGTTATTATCGAAAAATATGCTAAACATAACTTTTAAAATCATTATTATAAAATTAGAAAAATATGTCTTGGTCATTCGTATGTGACTTTATCTTTACCAAAGAAAATTGAGGGAGTGATGAAGGTTACGTATTTTCCAAACATGAAACTAAACACTTTTTGTTCTTCCCAAAATTAATCATTTTATCATTAGATTTAAATGAAATAAACATAAATAAAAAAAAAACACATAAGAAAATATTTCAAAAAACTTTTGTTTGATACGAGAAAAACACGTTTAATACGAGAAAAGGACATGACAAACAACATCAGAAAGAATACGCAATATAAAAGAATAAATCCCTCATTTAATACATGAGGTTTAAGAGAGAAAAAAAAATCAAGGTCCCGTACTATATAATCCTTTCCTTCCAATTTGAAAAAAAAAGGTACTTAAAAATGAGCAGATATTTAAAATACCATTATATCTTTTATCGTTAAAACGTACACAAACAAAAATAATATACATATTTTTATTTTAAAATAATTGTCATTCTTTAAATATACTACTTTAAACAATTAAGGGAGTGTCATTTGAATACTGAAGAAATAAGTACGCATGTTTTATTCAATACTTGCTTCTTCTTTTTGTACATCATAATACATAGAAGAAAGTCAGCAAATTGGTTACAACTAGTTATACTAATACACGTTGAAGAAAATGGAACCATTCATATTCATGGAAAACAAAATACATAAAAGGATGTTCAGTGAGTCAATCCAACCATACCCTTAAACAATGGTCAACATTTTGTTTTTACTTTTCTCCATTGACACTTTCTTTTATAAAGCAAAAGCCTTCTTTCTCGTTTTGTGGATTGATAATGTATAAAAATTGTTCTTTATTATGAATGACAGTCAGGGGGACCAGACTATGAGATTCCCTTGGGAAGGAGAGATGGGTTAACCTTTGCCTCTAGACAGGTGACATTGGACAACCTTCCACCACCCTCAAGCAACACCACCACCATCCTAAACTCCCTCGCCACCAAAAACCTCGACCCCACCGATGTGGTATCCCTCTCTGGTGGACACCATAGGCATAAGTCACTGCAGCTCTTTCAACAACAGACTCTACCCTACACAGGACCCTGTCATGGACAAAACCTTTGGCAAAAACCTCAGACTCACTTGCCCCACCAACACCACCGACAACACCACAGTCTTGGACATTCGATCCCCCAATACCTTCGACAACAAGTACTACGTTGACCTCATGAACCGACAGGGCCTCTTCACCTCCGACCAAGACCTCTACACCGATAAGAGGACCAGAGGCATTGTCACCAGCTTTGCCGTGAACCAGAGTCTCTTCTTGAGAAGTTTGTGTTCGCCATGCTCAAGATGGGTCAGCTCAGTGTGCTCACGGGAAATCAAGGGGAGATTCGTGCCAACTGCTCCGTGAGGAATGCCAACAGCAAGGCCTTCTTGAGTTCCGTCGTGGAAAATGTGGCCCAAGAATTCATAGAAATGTAACCGGTCTTCTTTGTTGTATATGTTATGACCATGAATAATGCGTAACCCTTGTTTCTGGATGATCTAACGTGGTAGGGAACCGTTCTCTAATGTTCCTAGTTATATATACATACGTACTTGAGTTGAAATAAATTTTAAAATCTGAATAAGAGCTTCTCATTGGCATGTATACAATACACTTCATCTTAATCATCATGCGCACAATATATCTTCTACATAACTTCCTTAGAGCAGACCTGAACCCATCCGTGATAGTAAAATCCTGAACATAAGGCTTCGTTGAAGAAGTTAAACATTTAAGGAAGAGGATTTCAACATGAATAAAATAAAAAAAAGCTTGTCATATTTACAATTTTGACCTAGAGGAGTATAATACAACTATATAAAATTGAAACCAAATTGGTGACTAAGATACCCCACAAGAGAACACCTGTTGTGGATTGGTGACCAAAATTTTCTTTCCATAATTTTTTTCTCATTATTTTTTGCATAGCAGATCATACGGCCCAAATGATGGAAATGCCTATATCGGGCCTGGTTCAAATTGGTCCGTAGTTTTGTGGACTTGGATTGTCTGGAATGTTATTTTTTGGTAACAAGGGGTGAAAGGCCAAATAGAGTGAAACTAAGGAAAAAGAGTGTTTCATCCTACACCTCCAACATCCTGCACCTCCAAAAATTCTATTTTTAACCTTCTGACATATGCACCTCCAACTTTTCAAAAAATTTTATTTTTTAATAAATATATTTTTATTTTCTTCTCTCTCTTATTAAAGACACTTTAACAAAAACATTTTTATTTTTTCTCTTTCTTATTAAAGTTTCTCTGCACCATTTTAATAATAATCTAATTTAATTTAAAATTTAAATATTATTTAATATAATTTTATATTTTAATAATTATTAAAATATGATTTATATCATAATAATAGTTATATTAAATATATAAAAATCAAATAACTAAAAAAAATAATAATGATAAAAATAAAAAATAAAATAATAATAACAATAATATAATATTTGCTTTAATATATTCAAATATATCAAATTATATTAAAATATTATAATAAATTAAAGAGGTATTAAATTTGAAATAAAAAATTTTAAAAACTTATTTATTGGATAGTTTTTTATTTAAAATATAATATATATTTTTATAATAGTTTTATTAAATTACTAAAAATAATAATAAAAATAAATAATAATAATAATAATATTTAAAATCACATTTAATATATTTAAATATGTTAAATTATATTAAATTATTAAATTAAATTAAATAATTATTAAAATTAAATAGAAAACAAAATTTTGAAAACTTCTTAATCGGATACCCATATCCGATTCATACGTTATCGGATTTCTATATCTGATTAACAAATTTTAAATTTATTTTCTATTTAAACTTTAATAATTATTTAATTAAATTAACATTTTAATATAATATAATATATTTAATGTTTAATAGCCAATTTAGTCCCCACTTTGGTTGAAAAATCTCAATTTAGTCCCTCGTTATAAAAGTGTTTTACATTAGTCCTAACTTTTAAAATAGTGGGTCAGATTGGTCCCTTTCGTTAAATATAAGTTAACGAAATTAATGGATGATGATGTGACACAGCTTAAAGCTGATGTGTTAGATTGGTCCCTCGTTAGCTTTAAGTTGTGTCACATCATCATCCATTAATTTTGTTAACTTATATTTAACAGAAAGGACCAATCTGACCCACTATTTTAAAAGTTAGGACTAATTCAAAACACTTTTATAACGAGGGACTAAATTGAGATTTTTCAACCAAAGTGAGGACTAAATTGGCTATTAAACCTATATTTAAATATCTTTTATGTGATTTTCAATACTATTTTTATTTTCATTATTATTAACTTTATTTTAGTTATTTTATTTTACTTTTTAATAAAATTATTATAAAATATAAATAATATTTTAATAATATTAAATTAGAAAAATATGATAAATAATATTATTATTTTTAATTAAATTAAATATTTAGTAAATTTTAAAAAAAACTATTAACATATTTACGGTATCCAATAAATAAGTTTTCAAAAATTTTGTTTTTATTCAAAATTTAATAACTGTTTAATTTATTGTAATATTTTAATATAATTTAATATATTTGAATATATTAAAGCAAATTTTATATTATTGTTATTATTATTTTATTTTTATCATTATTACTTTTATTTTAGTTATTTGATTTTTATATATTTAATATAACTATTATTATGATATAAATCATATTTTAATAATTATTAAAATATAAAATTATATTAAATAATATTTAAATTTTAAATTAAATTAGATTATTATTAAAATGGTGCAAGGAACTTTAATAAGAAAGAGAAAAAAATAAAAATGTATTTATTAAAGTGTCTTTAATAAGACAGAGAAGAAAATAAAAATATATTTATTAAAAAATAAAATTTTTTGAAAAGTTTGAGGTGCATATGTCAGAAGGTTAAAAATGGAATTTTTGGAGGTGCAGGATGAGATGTTGGAGGTGTAGGATGAAACACTCAAGGAAAAATAAAAGGTGGGAATAGAATAGAATAGAATGAGTGTTTCATCCTACACCTCCAAGATCTCATCCTGCACCTCCAAAAATTCCACTTTTAACCTTCTGACATTTCATCATTATCCTACACCTTTAACTTTATAGAAAATTTTATTTTTAATTTTAATAAATATATTCTTATTTTTTTCTTTTCCTTATTAAAAAGATTCAATATCACCTTAATAATAACTAAATTTAAAATTCAAATATTATTTAATATAATTTTATATTTTAATAATTATTAAAATATGATTTATGTTATAATAATAATTATATTAAAAATATAAAAATAAAATAACTAAAAATAAAAATAATAACAAAAAAGTAAATTATATTAAATAAAATATATTAAAATATTAAATTAAATTAAATAATTATTAAAATTTAAATAATAAACAAAATTTTAAAATAATTATTTATCAAATAATAAATAAAATTATATTAAATAAAATATTTAAATATACTAAATTATATTAAAATATTAAATTAAATTAAATAATTATTAAAATTTATATATAAAATAAAATTTTAAAAACATTCTTTATCGGATATGGATATCCGATTTATAACTTATCGGATATCTATATCCGATTAACAAATTTTTCAAAACTTTGTTTTTTTAAAATTTTAATAATTATTAAATTTAATTTAATATTTTAATATAATTTAATATATTTAAATATATTAAATATGATTTTAAGTATTTTTTTTATTTTTATTTTTATTCTTGTTTTAGTTATTATTTTTTAATTTTCTTAATAGAACTATTTTAAAAATATAAATTATATTTTATTAATTATTAAAATATAAAAATATAATAAATAATATTATAATTTTATTTAAGTTTAATATTTATTAAATTTTAAATAAAAATCAAAATATTAACATATTTTATAGATTTTAATATATAAATAAGCTTTTTAAAATTTTTATTTTTATTTAAAATTTAATAATTATTTAATTTATTTTTAATATTTATTATAATTTAATATTTGAATATATTAACTAAAATTTATTTTTATTATTATTTATTATTATTATTACTATTTTTATTATTATTTTTATTATTTTATTTTTATGTTTTAATATAATTATTATTATAATATAAATTATATTTTAATAATTATTAAAATACAAAATTATTTTAAATAATATTTAAATTTTAAAATAAATTAAATTAAATTATTATTAAGGTAGTGAAGATTGTTTTTAATAAAAAAGAAAAGAAAATGAAAAAATATTTATTAAAGTTAAAAATAAAGTTTTGAAAAAGTTGGAGGTGCAGGATGATGATGAGATGTCAGAAAGATAAAATTAGAATTGTTGAAAGTGCAGGATGAGATCTTAGAGGTGTAGGATGAAACACTCGAATAGAATTGAAGAAAATGAATGCAGGGAGGTTGAAGATGATTATGACAGGCATTAATTAGTAGAAAGAGAATCACAGTCATTCCACAGTCTAGAAATGGATTTAAGCCAACCAAATTCCAGGGCCGTGACGATACTTCAAACTTCAACCACAAGACCACTCATGGAGCTAACTATCCCTTTCCAAACCCTTCATCACAGTTACTTCTCTACCCACTTCTTTTTCTTTATCTCTTTTAAGCTTTTCTTTCAATTAAAAGATCAAACATGAGACATTGAATATATAAAAAAAATTATGGAAACTTAATTTATTTAGATTACTTTTATTTGTTATTATATTAGAAAGAGAAATACCTAACCCAAACGAAATTTCGGTTTTTTATATACAAATTATAAGCCAAGGGAACATACCCTTCTTTTCTTACTGTCTTTTTGTGAGGAAAAATTGTTAGCAATCCATCGCACAAATTAGCTCTAATTAGCTGATTTCAACGAGTCCAGATCACCAAGCTTCTTTCCTTGCATCAGTAAAGAATAGTGGAAGCAAATGCTCTTTTATTTTTCTTTTCTTACATCATTCTCCCAATTCTTTTATTATCATTTATACAGTACATGATGAAAGAAAAGGGAATTTTTGGTTGCACTTTTTCACTTTTTAATTATAAAAATATAACATTATTTTTTAAGATATATGCAAGAAACATACCAAAAATTACTATTTTCTGTATAAATATTAGGAATTAAGAAAGTATATTCAAGTTAATGTGTTTTTTTTAATTAAAAGGTGAAATAGAAAATTTTAAAAAATGCAAATAAACCCTCCTTAAACATTTAATTATTTATTTAGTTAGTTTTTATACTTGCATAGTTTGTATGTTTTAGTTCAATACTAGAAACTACATATATTTTTAAAATATGTTTTAGATTCACATACGTACATTCACTATTACAGTGCCTAAAATTTTGGACGGTAAAAATAAAATAATAACTCAAAATTTAAATCAATATAGAAAAACTAAACTTCTATCTATTTTTACCTTTTTATATACTATAATTTAATTTTATATATAAGTTTTTTTTAACTGTTATAATAATTGCACAATGTATTTTAAATTGAAATGTTTGCAAATGAAATATCAGTGAACTTCCCAATTAAAAATATTAATATCAGAATTTTTTTTTTGTGAGGCTATATTTCGTTGAATTAAACGACAGGGTGTAGTGGTATATCAAATCAAATTTAGAAAAAATGATAATGAATGGAGAAAAGGTTGAAGAAAAAGCTTAGGTAAGAAAGCACTATACGAGACTTGGGTTAAAGGAAATTCATGTTGGGATAAGTAGCATGAAAATAGGAAAGTAGCAATTGGGTGGAAAAGAAATGAATAAAGGAAAGTGAAATGAAGAGAACGAAAGAGACAAGAATGAGGGTACTTAATGATACTGTAGGGAGATTGGGGGACTAAGAACTAGACATCCTTAATATTATTCTTCATTTATTTTCACTTTTTCAAACTTTTTTAATTTTTTCTCTCATCTAAATCAAACCCACTTTCTTTTCTATTTTCACAAAAAGGTTTATACTCTTTGAGAAAGTTCTTTCTTCGTATATTTAAACATTAAAATGATTACAATTTTTAACAACTAATATCATGTTTTACTCTTCTACTTTCAATTAGAATGCCTGTTTTTCAAGAAAGATCGTAGTTCACACCAAGATGTTTGTATAAATTACTCTGCAATAAGCATATTGTGTATGATCATATACAGTTAATTTGATGTATAGTTTTACCCTTATGAAATGATCATAACAGTGTAAAGAAAAAAAGAAAAAAAAAAAGAGCAAGAGATAAGCCGCTTGGCAAAACATGATTGCAGTTTGCAACATATTCACTCCACTCCATACGAAGAACAGTTTGTGTCATGCGAAGTCTTTATCTGCATGCCTAGAACTAAAAGGGAAAAGTCTAGTTAAATTTAATCTAAACAAAATGAAATAATGGCGTATCATCATTGGATCAGAATAGGTAACAGAGTAATGCAATGTGGACCAATCATTGTTATGAGTCATTAAATATCAGGATTTATGTTAAAAAAATCACTAGTACTGCATGCTGAATTGCCAAGGGAGAGATGCTTCTGGCATCAGCATCATGATGCTGGCTTTGCTTGCTGTAATAAACTTTAGGTTGATGAGAAGATGCACTCACCCAACTTTAGTCAATGCAAAACCAGTTAATTATGAGTTGCATGTTAATTTGCTTTCAGCATGAACAATATTCGTCGTTGGGAAGAGTGTCCTCATTGTCTTCACTTGGATCTATACCAGTACATGTTTTATTTCAACGGCTACAACACGTCCTTTAACATTAAATGAGAATCAAGACTTACGTAAGATAGGTATTCTATGTAAAATATTGGATTTTATTCCCTTACATTAATGTAAAATCAGAAGATTAGAATAATCATTAGCATAGGCTTAAAGGTAAAAAAGGAAAGGAGGGGAGCATAAACCTTCATGCATAGGTTGCTCAAACGATCCATCGACTTAGCCATTATGGTATTCCGAAATAAGCAAGGTCCCTTTTCGGCATCTGTTTTGGTAGAGGCTTGCCAGGTTTTCTTCTTTTGGATTCAAAACAGCAAATTGATAAGATGCCTATTCTCAAAGAATTCAGACTATATATATATTTGACTTAATTTTATTTCTTTTATGGGCATTATACTTTCATTTTGGCAATCTTTTCCTCTTGAACTTGAGAAGATTCATGAAGATGCTTGCTGAGTAGACCAAATCGACCGAGTGATTCATTCAGAAGCTATAAATATATTTTGGAGGCTATAAGAATACGGAGAACCAAAGCTTTTATAGGCCACTTGATTTTGTACCCATACCATAATACATGTGGGTCTACCGTGTATCAGAGTCTTTATTTTTCAGTTTTCTAACATCTGTAATCACTAAAAGTCTACTCTAATCAAATCATACACAGATTCTGATTTCTCTTTGTATTATGTGTATAACGTATTACTAAATCCAATTTCATTAATGAAAGTAGAGGTTTGAGCATGCAACTTCGTATGTGACAGCAGAACCATGCGACTTCCTCAATTATTTGGGTTCAAACCATTATTTGGCTGTTTAAAATTGAATGGATAATTCCGAATGGAAAGGCTTTGCGAAATTCATCAAACATTTGATCAGAAAATGTGGAGCACAGATGGTTTTGTCCCATTTGTGCAAAAAATAATGATACTAAACTGGTCAATCATACACAGCAGATGATAATCGCATTAGATAATTTCTCAACCAAAGCAAACGGATGAAGATAATCTTTTCAATCTTTGATCTGCATGAAAGTCGAGGGACCACAGAGCACTAAGCCACTGATTTTGACATAAAGAGAGAGATGAGTCGTATTTTATTTTCATTAAGAAATGGTTGGGACAGTAGAAGTTTGGCGCGACCAAACAAAATAAATGTGTGAATGTATAATAGCTTGCAAATGGCAATTCAGCATTTGTTCAAAGCATAGCCTAGTGCCTTATCTCGGTATCAAAAACTAAATAAAACAACAAACTTGGGACCCCCCACTATAAAGGGTGGCCATGAGAATTCATATTGTGTCATCACTAGTGTAGATGGTGGCAGCTCCTATTTCTACAAGCCTGCCCCACTTCCCACACTACCAATGACCCTCATGATTCTCAAAGCCCACACATGGGGTGCCACCACACAGGATCATGATGTAGCTCTTCCCTCTAAAAACCCTCTACCAGCTTGTCCATTTTTGCCTATGTAATACAAATATTTCCTGTTTCATGCATTGAGAGATCAAAGAGAAGTTTTTTTCATGGAGAAAAGCAAGTCTTTTCCTGAATACTCCTGTTCTTACACTGAATTTGGTTTCAGAGATCGGTCCAACTCATATAATTTTAATGGGCCGACCCAGAAGGGAAGTGGTTTTACTGCATCAAATGATCCAGAACTCAAGAGGAAGAAGAGAATCAAGGCCTATAATGTGTTGACAGA